>NW_028261386.1:22988708-23288708 GCF_051295495.1 Thamnophis sirtalis | reverse complement strand
TGCAATATCCACTACCTTTCTTTTATGCTAAATGTAACATGAATATTGTCAAGATGAAGGTCATTTTAAATGTGGAAAAAAATCGTAGATGGATGAATACTTCTAGCTGGATCATAGATGGGAGACAGTGAAATGAATGTACATTTTATTGGCATACTTTTATCTATAGATGCAGATGCTGGTGAGTCATAAAAATTGTGTGTGTGTGTGTGTGTGTGTGTGTGTGTGTGTATGTATGTATGTATGTATGTATATATGTATGTAGGAATTCTGGGAGTTGAAGTCCACAAGTCTTAAAGCTGTCAAGTTTTCTAACCCCTGGGGTTTTTTTCTAAAGGGTTAGGGGTGCAAGGGTCTTGTAACTTGACAGCTTTAAGACTTCCGTGCTTCAAATGCCAGAGTTTCTGAGCCAACATTTTGGTTGCTAAGCAAGAGCGTTGTTAAGTGATTTCACCACATTTTGCAAATTGGCCACGTCCACCTAGTTACATGACTGCCAAGCCACTCCCACCCGGTCATATGACTGCCAAGCCACTCCCACAAAACAGGCCACACCTACAGAAGAGGTTCTAAAAAAATTTGAAACCCACCACTGCTCAGCTCCCATTCTAAGATATAAAGTAGCATTCTGATTTTCTTGTCTACCTTGCTGCCTTAAAGAATATGCTTAATGTTTATATTAATCCCTTATATTTTTCCTCAACTTTAAATTCTGCTAGTCAATTTATTTATTCACAAAGAGTCATCCCTCATTACAACAAAGTCTTCCTTGTGTTCAACCAAAAAGTAAATGAGCATGCTTTTTTAACATAAAAGCAGGATTGCTGTCATGTGGTCATGTGGCTGGCATGACTAAATACCAAAGGTGCACAGAACACTGATACCTTCCCACCAAAGGTGGTCCCTATTTTTCTACTTGCATTTTTACATGCTTTCAAACTTCTAGGTTGGCAGAACAAGTATCAGGCGCTCATTCCGTTATGCAGCGCTAGGGATTCAAACCGCCAAACTGCCGACCTTTCTGATCGACAAGCTCAGTGTCTTAAGAGTAAGGAAGTTATTGACATGATAAGGGTTTTGTTGATCTGATGAAGTCTTCTACCTTCCAGTAGCATCTTAATATGGGACACTGTAGGACTTCTCGCAGTGGTCAGTTGAGTGGATACGCTAACTGGGTCCGGTTCTTTTCTTTCTGAAAACCTTTCAGCTCTTTTTTTTTTAAGTACCAAGCAGCTAAGTATAACTTATGAGGAAGTCATGGTTTTGGAAGGATCTGAAACACTATAGAGGTTAATAATCTGGAAGGAACAATATGAGCATCCATAAGTCTTGAACAGTAAGATCTGGAACAGAGGCAGTTCCCTTGTAATGGAGATAAAAGTTGCAATTATTATTGTATATTTCTTATAATTATCATTCAAATGAACAACAGTTCCATACAACTCTTGCTGTGAGGTTAAGGGAGGATTTAAATTTTGATAGATAGATAGATAGATAGATAGATAGATAGATAGATAGATAGATAGATAGATAGATAGATAGATAGATAGATAAATAAATGTAACACTCCTGCCTAATTAAATATCTGATCTTGGCTTCTTTTCATTAAACAAAATCCCAGTATTAAAAGTCCTAGGTAACTTTTGTCCATATTTGAGATTTCAGTTCACTGTTACAACCTAATGTTAAATCATTTCACACCATAATGTTTGTGAATGAATGAATATCAGTGAAAATCACTGTAAATTACAGTGGAAATTTTCATGAACATTTTTGGGCAGGAAATCTAAAATCTGGACCATAGCATTTTGGTTTCCAAGAAAGCATAAGAATTTAAACTTTATTTCTTTCTTGAAATAACTTTGAGAGCCCGGGTGGTATATGTTGG
Source organism: Thamnophis sirtalis (assembly GCF_051295495.1). NCBI lineage: Eukaryota > Metazoa > Chordata > Lepidosauria > Squamata > Natricidae > Thamnophis > Thamnophis sirtalis. Next base: position 23,286,820 of record NW_028261386.1, on the reverse strand, counting down.
ACTAGGATTGGATACAATTGGGTTCAAGGCAACCTTATCTATGGAAACTCTCTGGATGATTTGGAGTCACTAGTCTCATTCAGCCCAAAATATTAGCTTCATGGAAATTTCCATTCTACAGCAGTAATTGGTCCCAGATTTTTTAATATATTCTTTAAGCAAGCAGATTTGAGATTCCTAGATTCAAAAATTGTTGTGGTGTAATGCACAAGGAGCAGGAGCAATTCCTGGTGTCCTGCCAGCTTTCCCATAGACCTTCTTTATGGGAAGTTGGAAGAGAGCATTGGAAACCTTCCTTCCTTCCCCTCTCCCTTGCTCCCTCCCTCCCTCCCTTCCTCCTTCCTTCCTTCCTTCCTCTATCCATCCACTCCCCTGTCTTCCCCTCCCTCCTTCCCTGTTCCTTTCCTCACTCTCTTTCTGTATTAGCCTATTAAGTACTTTAGCTGCTTAAAGAGGGTGGTGCTATTCAGATCTGGCCAGTGTGATTTTGACCAGAATTGTCAGTCATTGTATAAACCACAAGTGTCTAATGATTATTATTGAGTAGGATCTTTGGGGATAAATATTGGATTTTGTTCAATATTCCAAAAATGTGTTTCAATGATTTTCAGACATAGAAAAGCGCATACCTTATTTTCACCCATATAACCCGCCCACGCAAATAACCCGCCCACGCGAATAACCCGCAGGTTTACAAGATCGTGTAAAATGTTTTCCGTATACCCCGCCCACTTATATAACCCACGACGAGTAAGGGAGAAGGGAAACTGCTGAGATCGGGGGAAGAAACGGAGGAGAAAGCCTGTGCCAGCTGGGGAGGAATTGGACGGCAGTTAATCTGTGTAAAAATTTTTCGTATGCCCCGCCCACTTTTATACCCCGCGGGGGCGTGCTGTGTATGTAAAAAACGCATACCATAATTACCATAATCCAGATTCCATCAGGCATTCATGTAGAAGATGATGGTTTTTCCATGTCTTGATCAGATGTCTTTCCCTTAGCTGTTGGAAAAATGGTTGGAAATAGTTTGAAATAAATTGGTATGGTGCAATCATTCAATTATCTTTCTGCACGAAATACCATTCAGTGTAACCTTTGTATATGGTTTCTACTTAGGAGAAGAGAAGGATATGAATGGATCTAATAACACTTATTTATCAGGTTGGTTAATGAACTCACCTTCATAAAGCAGCCACAGGTTCCTCTGGTAAATAATATGGCACATTATCCTTCCATTGTCCCTCCTTCTTCCTCCAAATGCTTCCTTCTCTTATAATAGTATCATTTCTATTAAATCATGCCAGCAATATCTGAAAACATTTCAGATTTCCTTTCTATTAATCAATGTTTCAAGTATGCTCAAACCAAGGTCACAGTGCTTCCTTTCAGAGGCAATTTCTCATGTATTTGTACGCAGTGGTGAAATTCAAAAAGTTTCCCTACCAGTACTGTGGGCACATGGCTTGATGAGTGTGGCTTGGTGGTCATGTAACCAGGTAGGCGTGGCTGTACTCACACACAATGGCCCCTGCAACAAGCAGGAACCTCACAGACAATCAGGCACAGCTGATTGTCTCATGGCTAATCATCGGAACTTTTTAAAAACTTTTTAAAGCATTTTTTTACTACCAGTTCAGGTGAACGGTAGCATCTTTTACCACCGGTTTGAGTTGTTATAAAACGGGAGACACAAAAATAGAAATGCAAACATGCAACCACAATTCTGCTTTGAATTAAAGGGTTTATTATTTCATGATTAGTTCAAACATGAAAATGCCAGATATTTACATCAATACTTCAGTAAGACTGCACTTACATAGGTTGGAGTTGCAACACGGGTCAGAGATAGCAGCTAGGTCCAGTGAGGAGCAGCTACCAATGGTGTCGACATGATCACAAGCCTTCATTTTTATACCTTTTTTCACATACCGTCTGTTTCCCTAGAATATTACCCAGATAACTTCCTCTTCTGGCAGAGCCCTCCTCCATTTACCGTACTTGAATGTACCCATCTGAGATCTGCTACCCTCTGCAACTTTCACTTCCTTGTTCTTTCTTACTGACTGTCACTGACCGTCACTCTCTGCAAACACCCGTGTACATTTGTTACTTTCAGTTCCTCATTTCCCACTATCTCATTCTTCTTGCTATAAATATATCGATATAAGTACAAACCTTGCGGAAAATGCAGACACATTAGAAATATTAGTCTGGTACACTTTGCAATTACATTAGTTTAAACTTTGGTTCAGTGAGGCCTGCAAGCTCACTCCTAGGCCTATTTGCTTTGTTTGCAAGCTGAGGTAAAACAGACGCCGTGTTGCGATAGAATCGTTTAATAACAAGTCGATGTTAGAACAAGCAACAAGCAACAACAGGGGCCGCCTGACGGCTATTTATATGACAGCTGTCAGGCAGGTAGCCAATCCGAAAGCAGCAGTTTCTGCGCCCGCCAACAGGCGCGCTGGAACCAATCAGGGAAGACCGGGCGAGTTCGGCCCAACTCCCGATCGTAGGTCGGAGGACTTAACACGATTACCTGCAACTTTCCAATGGATGTTTTCTCCCCTCACATGGTGGACTGTCCCAAACCGGTAGCATTTCACCCCTGGTTGTATATCTGTGTGTATGTCTCCCTCTATGTGTGTGTTTGGTTCTCAGTGAGACTCATGGGTAGAGTCAGAAAACGAAGTACTTGATGAGAGACCCCTTTCCAGGTGAGTGTTGACTCACTTCTCAGTCCAGGCCAACAGTGCCTGATTCATTCTCAGAAGACAAATGTGATGACCTTTACATTCAAACAGGTAATTTACTTGTTGCATGTCCTTCCTCAGGAAGCTGCAGTGACGAAGTGGAAAAGCAGAACCATCAGAAACTCCAAATAGAAATATTCAAAATGAACTCCTGTTTTAGAAAGAAGGAATGCACATATGAAAGCCACCAGCTGCTGCAGAGGGAAGCCAAATAATATTTAAGCTTAATAATATCACGTCGTAATGCAACCTTTTTTTTTTTTTTTTTGCTTACAGTCCTGGACGCACCTTATGGTGCATTTTTCAAGAACATTTGGATCATAACAGGTATCGGTAAACCCTTTAAACTGCAGGTGATAGGACCTAGCAAAACTTGGCTGTTTTTGCAAAAACCCAGAGTCAAAATAGGGTCAAACTTAGTTTGTAGATTGTTTGAAAGCAAGCTAGCTTGCAGGCCCATCTAGGAAGAAGACAATGGCTTTGTATCATTGCCATGAAAACTGCATGAATGTAGTTTTAGTTGTTAATGAGGTTAACTTTACATTTAAGTTATTTATAAGATAATATGATGATGCAACTGTGTCTTTTACTTTACTTAGTCAGAAAATCAACTAGGAAAACCCACCCCACTCTTATCACATAGAAAGAATACAGAAGAGAGGTTGCATCTAGCCGATGGGTCAGTTGGTGAATTCTAATTCAATTAAGCAAAATAGACTCTTTAATTTAATAGACTCTCCCCTTCCCTTCTCCACCAACATTAAAGCATGTGATCACGTTTTTCTGTTCAGGGCTCAAGCCATGTGGTCCTGTCCACCATTAAAACCATCTTTCCAAGCAGCCTCCATGTCTCCAGTGTCTTTTTCCCCACTTGGAGCCGAACCCAGAAGGACATTTCTTCCAACAGAGCCTCCCCTCCTCCTCGATGCATGGAGGCAGGAGGCGGCAGTTTCATTTGTTGCCTGTGAGCTCCCGGGGAGGGAGGGGGCCAGCAGCCAAGCAAGCGTGCCAGGATCTGCTGGCTGCCTCCAATGTGTAATTTACTCATGAGTAGGGTGGTCCGCAGCTGGCAGATTGCTGGCTTGCTTGCTCGGCTGCTGCACCCCCCCCCCCTGCCCGGAGCTCACAGGCAGTGAACAAAATGGACCCTCCAGATCTCCTGCGTTCAGCTCGGTGCAGCTTGAGTTGCTGCTTTCTTTGACCTTTTTTTCAAAAAAGGTTTACAGCATATTTTATTTCCCATCTCCAATCTGAAACATAAATTTGCGAAGCCACGCCCACAAAATAAGCCATGCCCACAGAACCGTTAGTAAAAAAAATTTGAAACCCACCCTTGGTCTCAGCTAACAGGTTTGGTTAAAGCTTGGACTGCTCTTGGGCAATCCTTATTGTGGCTTAATGGCTTTGCATGGTGTTGGATCTTGAGTGAGGGCTAATCCTATCACTCTGCCTTTCTTTCAAAATATCCTGTCTTGAATGGATTATCAAATCTGCATTTCTAAAAGCTGGCCTCAGTATCTGCAGGGGGCAGGGAGATTGTGTCCACTTTCTGTCTTTTAAGATCATGTTTCTCCATTTCTCCTTTAAGGAAATATAATATTTTGGCTTTTTAATATCTCCCAAATATTTCATTCTCCTGGGGGTTAGGTGCTGACTTTCTGCACCTCCAATCTCTTTTTTTCAGTGATAGTCACAGAATGGCTGCTATTATCTGAAGAACTCTGACATCAAGAGATGTAATGGAGTAGTTTCATATACCTGGAAAGGTGGGGTCCATTACACCTTCAAGAAGATCTACCTCACATTTCTAACTTTTTCTCTTGAAGAAACTGAGATTTCATCTCAATTAATGACAAACTCCAGCATCAGATGGCTACAACTACAGTCTCTCCCTATTGAGATGTCACTGTTAGCCATCTTCATATAGGCGTCCCTAAGAACCCTTGATGACAGTACACCCATGCAATAATGCAATGATGTATGGAATGCAATTGTGGCTTCTTATAGACATCCGCAGCTTCTAGGGTAGGATTTATTCTTTTATTTTATTGTTGTTTTATTAGCAAGGCTAGTCTCGCTAGCAGAGATAACTAGAGGTTGTATGGTTGATTGGAGGTTGTGGTGGCCTAGAGTTAAGAAAAACACTACCAATGGTCCACTGGCTGTTGAGATTTCTAGGGAATTATTACATCCAGTGCTGTTAAATTGAAGTAAGCACTGACAGGCTGGGGAGAAAGATGGGGAAAAACAATTCATCTCCCTTAAGAAAAAGTGCACATGCTTACTTACAGTGCCATCTGCTGCCAAGCAAGGGGAATTGCTTCATAGGGGAGCGGAATGGCAGATAGACAGCTGACCTAGAAGGATAGGATAGGATAGGATAGGATAGGATAGGATAGGATAGGATAGGATAGGATAGGATAGGATAGGATAGGATAGGATAGAATAGAATAGAATAGAATAGAATAGAATAGAATAGAATAGAATAGATCTTCTAGTCCAACCCTCTGCTCAGGCAGGAAATACCATTTCAGACAAATGGTTGTCCAATCTCTTCTTTAAAACTTCTGGTGTTGGAGCATTCACAACTTCTGGAGGCAAGTTTGATCAGACCAGGGGGGGGGGGTGGCTGGAAGGGTGGCTGGGGAACTCCAAAGCAACTGGATACTCTAAAGGGATGGTATTCCCACTGAGAGCGCTAGTGCTAGGAATGCCTATGTGAAATGCTCTGACATGTCTTTAAAGAAGCATTCATTCCTCTGGGCCTTTGGAACTCCAGCAAAATATGCCTGATTACCCTTCAGTAATCCTTGGTCATTGCTGAGTGTTCCGGGTGGTGTACAGAAGCTTTCAATTCAATATAGAGCATCTACCATTAGTCATTAATGGGTCCTATTCACTGCAAAAACAGTGTCAGTTTTCTCTTGCATTACAGCAACTTTAATGTTCATTACATGGGTTTTGGAATTGTATTCCCTTAAAATTCATTTCCTAAAAATTGTTCTCTGGTTTTGCATGTTTGGGATGAGGGGTCTTCTCCTTGGTGTATTCTGATATCTGTTCCATAAAAATTGGTTAAACGTGCACAGAGAGTTCCATGTGCTTCCCAAAAGCTTTTTGGTGTGTCTTCCTGGCAAAAGGGCTGCTGGAGGGCCGCTTCTATCCACAGCGCTGTGGGGTTTTCTGACCCATCCCAAATAAGAACTCGGTGTTGGGTTCAAGAATCGTTGTTGTGCATGTCAATGGGGGGAAATAAAAAGGGGGAAGCGGAAATCCCTGGCTAAGGAAGAGAGCGTGGAAGTGGACGGTCCCGTCTAGGGCTGTCATGAAGCCCCCATTGAGCTGCAGTTACCCACCCACCCCAATACCGAACTGATCCCGCCTCCCAATTTCTCCGCTTCTCTCTGCTACGAATTCTCTCCTCTTTCAGGTGAAGTCACAAAGGACTCTGCCTGGAGACCGATGACGCTCAAGCAGAGAGAATCCCCATTGGTGCTGCCGCTGGTTCTGGCCTTTCCCGCCTCCAAAGTCCGAGATCAACAACCACAGATTCCTCATCTGGGGCTGGAAGCATGTGGCTGGGACACACGCACATACACGCGCGCGCACACACACACATACATACATACATTTAGGTGCTGCGCTGGATGCGAAGAGGGTGGCGTATCCATAGCCAAGGAAGACTTGGGAAGTCACAGAAACTCCCCAATCCGAAAAGAAGTTACAGAAAGCAATCAGCTAAACAAGGCAGAGGCGGAGAGGATCTGCAGGGATCTAATCCTGCCGGATTCTCTCCCCAGCTCCCCCGCCCTTCCCGGGGAAATCCTCCCCTCGGCTCTCTCGGGAAAGGCGCAGCTTCGCTTCATGGGGGGGGAAATGCTATTTCCTTCTTTCAAACACGCGTCTCTGTTGCTCAGAACGCCAGTACGAATCGGCTCCTTCAGACTTCCCGCTCCTCCACCCCGATTGTGTAGGGATCTCCCTCTTTCTTTCTGTGGGCCAGGATCCCCTCTTTTCCTTCCAAAGCAGCCCCGAATGAAGATCCCGGAATAAAGTTTCGCCGTTTCTCCTCCGCTTTCTGCTCTTTTCGGAGAACTTCGATAACTTTGTGATAAAGGTATCCTCTGATACCCATTATTTCACACGCCTCTCATTACTTTCTCCATCGCCAGTTGTTGCTGACATAGTCGGGGGGGGGGAGAGAATCTGGCAGCCCCTGTTAGTTTCTTAAACTGATGTGTCCCGTCCCGTCCTCCGTCCCCCATGCATTCCTTCCAAGGTCCTTTTGGCTGGAGAGGCAGACAGGAGCTAACACCTGCCTTTTCCAGAGGTGTCTGTGGATGGAAGCCTCCCTGGTGCTTTCTAGGTCCTTGACAAGCTTCTTTTAAATGTAGGTTTTCTGGTCATGAAAAAGAAAGTTGAATGTGCTGGTTCAACACCAGTTTATATTTGTTTGAAAGACTGTTTGAATCTTATGCTGCACAAGAGGTCAATTTATATTGGGAAGGAAAGTTGGGTTCTGCCAGCTCTATGTTTCTGATTTGGCCATTACTAAGTGAATTACCAGAAGGGGTGTGTGTTTATACTCCAGATGATAATGAGTTTCTTAGAGCCAGGCTTTTACTGTTTTTACTACTTTTATTAATTTTTCAACTCTACACTGTTGCCCTGACTGGTTGATGTTCTCAGATCCAGTTCCCTTGGGTTTTGCTGTGCAATACACCATGGGATGATTGGCATAATTTTGTCTGTTCCATTCTTGTTTTGATAGCCCCGGCTGCTTCTTTGGGATGCCCCTGGACAAGAGAACTGAAAGTTTATCAGTCACTTTCCCAGCCATGCCCTTGCAGCATACCATTGCTCCTCCAGCTTCACCTTATGACCTTCTTCTCCCATGTTCCCTAGGGCTCTTTTATTTTCCAGAAAAGGCACAAGGGAGCAGTTGCCTTAGCAAGAGCGTTGGGAGAAGGCCCTCCTGTCACTGTCTCCCTCCTTTCCCTTTGTGTTTGTCATCTGTTAAGCAACTTCTTGTTGTTGTTAGTGGCAAAGTCGTGTCCGACCCATAGCAACCCCATAGACAACATTCCTCCAGGCCTTCCTGTCCTCTACCATCCTCTGTAGTCCATTTAATCTCACGCCTACTGCTTCAATGACTCCATCCAGCCACCTCATTCTCTGTTGGCTCCTTCTTCTTTTGCCCTCAATCGTTCCCAGAATTAAACTCTTTTCCAGCGAGTCCTTCTTTCTCATTAGGTGGTCAAAGCAACTTGATCGATCCCTAAACCTTCCATTCAACCTGTCCCTTCCGTTTTCATCCCCACTTTAGAGAGAGTGATTGGCAATTGTTTCCATACCAACCTGGGATGCTTGGTGGCAGGGAAAAGACATCGATTGCTCTCCTTAACTTCAGAAAGAATCTGGCTGCAGGGGGCCTTTACTGACTAACCTTTTTAAAAAAGAGGCAGAAGCATTTCTGAGGAAGTGAGATAGAAACTCACAAAAAGCTTCTGCCTTTTGAGAAAATTTGTTAATTGGAAATGGTGCTACCAAACTCCTCATTTTTTGACACTGCAGACTAACATGGCTGCCTCTGCTCCAATGTCTCCTTAATTTGATGCTAAAATAGTAAAAATAGTGTTGGCTATCAGCTTCATTACTATTATGCTGATCATAATCATGTCCCTGGACCAATAAATTTTAAGTTGGGATATTTTTCTGTTAGTTCAAGCAATAGTGAATAGGAGTTTAATTCAACTATTAGGAAGAACCCAAAGTCTAAGAGTAAAATGACAAAGCTTGAATTTGGGACAAACTATAGAAACTATACACCACCCTCATTCTGATATTGTGAAGTCTGCTACTCTCTATCTCTCATCTGCTGTAAAGTAAGACACCCCCCCCCCCAAAATAACACAATATTATTATTATTTTATACTTAAAATGGTCATTAGGGCAGAAAAGTGGTTGCTAAATTATTTGAATGGTTCTCCTTGTTGGACTCCATTTTCTGTATTAGCCTCTCCTTGGCAGTTTTGATGAAATTGTTGATAGATTTTTATGAAACCAAGGAGTCAAAACTTATGTGGTTCTTTTGGTTGGTTGTCAAGCACATCCTCTTTTTCAGTCAAATTGTGGCCAGGTGGTGTATTCACAGAACGGTTCCCCACCAAATTTAGTAACCAATGTAATGGAGGTGGGGGGGGAGGTAAATATTTAGAGATGGCATCCTAAAGAGATGGCATCCCTCGAGATATGTACCTAAAAGTGATTTGGCTTTGCCTGCTTTTTGGTCTACTCACTTCTAGACTAACTCCTGGCTTACAAAGACAAGTCCAAATATAGTTTTCCACCCTCCAAAAATAAGCCTTCTCTTAATTTGTCATTCTTTTTTTAATGCTGACCCCATTTGACCTTGCTTCCCTGCCTGCTGCAAGGCTGAAGGCTCTGAAATGATGAAAATTGCACTTCAAGTGATCAAAAGACAACTTCAGAGACTTGGTTAGTTTGCAAAAAGAATGTATTAGTAGTAGTATTTTATAACTTTAATCCTTTCATTTACAGTATTGTACAGCTGGTTTAAAATATAAAAATAATCTGTCCCTCTGAAAGATAACTACTCCTTTAGCTCTTCTTCCTGCTTACTTGCACACAATAGCAGATGTCCCCTTAAAGATCTGCCAACCACGCTCCCCACCAATTATTGGTATATTCAAAACCAGAAGGCAAACGCGAAAGTGTCTCCTAAGCAGTGAGTTTCTTATTTAATAAGTAGGAACAATGAAAATAAATGATATCCGTTAATAATATTATCATGAAATATGTCAGAGAAATTCCTATGTGAGGTGCCCAGACCCTTTTCCCCAGGGCTACAATGCCAGGGTGGGGTTGGTCCTCATCTCCCTCACCCTTACTGGCCTTTCTTATAAGCAGTTTTGATGATGGCATTCTTAAAAAGATTCACTAGAGGAGTGTGACTGTGCTCTGAGGTCATGAAGCCGCCGTAGCGCTTCTTCTTGGACAGGGCTGGGGCGTTCCACCGAAAGTGGTGCATCTTGTAGGCAGTATTATCGTTTTTAATTTTTCTCAGCTGCTTTTCTTTGTCCATCTTAATGGTTTCACTGCTCTCTTTTTCCTCCGGGGAGTCAAGTTCGGGGTATTGCATCTCCCAGGAAAGGTCTCTTCTGAACTCCTCGGGATAACTCTCCTCGGATTCATCTGCTGCCCCATTTGGATTGACTCTGATGGGTCGCCTCTTTCTGCCCACTGGCTTTCCCCATCGGAAGTGCTCCATTGCATAGGACCTCTTGCCTTCTTGCTTTTCACGGGACTCTTGGTGGCTTTCTGAGTCTCCTTCCCAGCTCTCTTGGGTTTCTGAAGAAGCCGAGAAGAGATCTGCACCAGAGTCACCGGAAGGGTTCTTTATTTTGTTGCCTAAGCTGTTACTCTTCCCAAATTTCTTCCAGGGGATGTTCTTCTGAATATCTTCAGAGAGAGGCTGCATGTGACCATTTCCTGGATATACTGGAGACTCATTTGAGAGGCCCGTTCTGCAGGCCCTGAAGCACTCCTGCAATGGAAACAGGGGACAGGAAGGGAGATATTGACTTCAAAACTAACCCAGACTCCAGGACTGGCCCATGTTCCTCCCCAACCTCCCCACTGTCCAACTCTACTGCTAGCTCCACAGGCCGCTAGTGGACCACAACAGATATTGACTTCAAAACTACTGTACAAAGTTTCAATTCAGCCTAGAGCTCCTTCCTCCTTTTCTCAGGATTAGTGCCTCAGCAATGAGAGTCAGGCTCACCAGCAAATCTGCCAGGTGTTTGTTAATTTGCAAGCAAGCTTTTCTAAAGCTGAACTGTTTGTATTTAAATTTAATTCAGTCGTATTTAAAATCTTATTAGTGCATGGATTATGTGTTCCTTTAAAGTAGGAAGCAATTTGGGAGAAGGCTTTCATCTAAGAAGAGTTGGCACTTCCAAAAAGTTGACTGACTCTCACCTAGCCAGTCAAACCACTTTTTTCATATCTACTTTTGCATCCTGCCACCAAAGGAATTTCCCAAATGTTTCACTTGGTCAGGAACCAGCAAAAACTGCTTTTCTAAGTGATGATAGGTGGCCAAAAAAAGGGAAACTTTTTTTGGTTTTCTATTTCCCACTTACGAATTTCCAGCCATTGTTGGAAATTGGATCCTAGACTAGGTGAGATAAATGGTTTGAAATCATAAATGAAGTTAGATAGCAAGACAGAATTACTCCTGTCAATGCTTCACGTCTCCACTGGATTCACAACCTGCCTTTGCTTCTTAAAGAACGTTCAGAATGTGGTCCTTCTCTCCTCTGTGAACATCCTGAGCTTCCAGACATCCCTTTCAGACTTACCAGCAGTTTCCACATTGCTGAAGCCCTCCCACCTCTAATCCATTATAAATGCCTCATGCCCCCACTATTTTCCCCAGCAAGAAATAGTTATTTTGATCTTTCAAATCTGCACAATTACTGACTTTGCTACTACATCAAGAAGCTCAGCCTTTCTGTAATTCAGGTCAGGGTTCTGTTTTCCTTTGGGAGGGTATTCTCATCACATACCTCCTCTTTCCGTGCTCAGTTTAACTATTTCATTTCCATGTGAAACCAAGTCAGATGCAGTTTCAGCAATCCGTTTCCAATGTTCTAGTGTTGGGGGGGGGGGTAGCACTGCCTGACACCACCAGTTCGTTACGAGCTTCCCATAGGTTGCCATTTGGAAAGATTTTGCCACCATTCTGCTAACATTTGGGGTGTCCCTTGAGGTTTTCAAATACATGCAGGCTTGCCGCCATGCTGACCACAAGGGTACCCTTCCCTTCCCAGCATTTCTATCAGCTCTCAGATGTTTTTGTTGTTGCAAACCACCAAATATACACAACAATGTGGTAGAAGAGCAATATTTTTCTTTTAGCTGGAGACGAGGGACTTCAACTGATTTGTTCAGGTTCAGGAGGCAGGGTTCAGTTATCAGCAATCAAAAAAGGTGTCAATTATTGACATTTATTGGTTGGCATCTCGATGAGCTCTAGACATACAAAGATATGGATCTGCTGCGCATACTGACATAGGTCTGAAAAAGCTAATTTTTTCAGCATTTTTTGGCTTTAATTTTAAAATGCATTATAAATGCTTAATAAATGGAAAGATTGGTGGTCTGGAAAAGAAGATCAAAGATAATACAATAGGGAAATTAAAATCCTATTTATCAGCTATTCGGTGGGTAACTCAGCCTAGCTTGCTTCTGGTACACTCTTCTTCCATAGTCCCTTACATCAGTGGGTTTCCCCTCTGTAGCTGGATTATATCATCTATACCCATGGACTACATTCCCCAATGAAAGGAAATTCATTGATTTCTGGAAGAGTGGGGCTAAAACAGATGGATTAAACTTCAGCACAGCTTACCATTTTGCCTCAAATGAAAACAGAAATGAAATGAAAACAAGAGATGGAAAGTGTGTTCCCCCTCTCCTAATGAAGTATCACAGCACTCTCAGACTTCATGTACAGAGAAAGAGAAATGACAGCAGCAGCAGCAGCAGCAGCAGGAGAAGAGATAGATAGATAGATAGATAGATAGATAGATAGATAGATAGATAGATAGATAGATAGATAGATAGATAGATGATAGATAGATAGATAGATAGATAATAGACAGATAGATGGATGATAGATAGATAGATAGATAGATAGATAGATAGATAGATAGATAATAGACAGATAGATAGATAGATAGATAGATAGATAGATAGATAGATAGATGATAGATAGATAGATAGATAGATAGATAGATAGATAGATAGATAGATAGATAGATAGATAGATAGATAGATAGATAGAGTGGAGGGGGGGCAGGCAGGCAGGCAGGCAGAGAGACAGACATGGAATATGGTCTGACTGCAAAAAGCTTCCTTGCACTGCTAAGGATCTTTTCAAGCAAACATACTGCATCATCACAGTTCCCAATTTCACAACATTTTTAGAGACGGCAGGAGTGAAGACAAAAGGAAATGCTAAGAAGATGTACTAAGAATGGGGACAAAAGGAGATGCTCTCAAGATGCCAGCCACCATTGCTGGTAAAATGTCAGGAGATCTGTTGTCTAGTTTAGGTCAGTAAACTCTGAAGCTCAACATTGCACTACAGATACTGGCCAGGGAAGTCTAGACCAGTATATAGATAATAAAGCATGATTTTAAAAAATATTATTTGATTTTAATTATGTAATGTGCCCTCAATCAGTTTTTTTTTAAATAGCATACATGGCTCTCTTTGAGCTTGGTTGTTTTCTTGCAGATGTTTCATTATCCTAACTAGTTAACATCATCAGTGCACTGGTGAAGTTACCTAATTTGGGTAAAGAAATGTCTTCAAGACAATAACCAAACTCGGAGAGCAGCAAGGACAATAATCTCCATACAAACATTAATAATCAAATTCCATACAAACATTACAAGGCATTTCCTTGGGAAAACCTGAATTTAATTGACAACCTTTTCATTGGATGGTCTAAGTTCTGTGCCATCTCTTCCAAATACAGCCATCTAAGAAAAAAAGGGACCTAGGTGAACAGTCCACTTACCATCATTTTTACTTCCGTGTCCATGTCCCAACACCAACTGTTATCCCAACAGAGGCTGTGCACTCCTGCCACTGAATGGATGAGGAGAACTCCCATAATGGCCCAAAGACTACTCCACTGGGAGTTCAGCATCTTCACAGAAAGAAGACTGTTTCTGCTGAGACAAAAATATTGGCCACCAAAGAAAGCAAAGTAATATAGATTAAGGAGAGCCAGTCTGATGTAGCAGTTAAAGCATCACGCTAGAGATTGTGAGACTGTGAGACTGTGAATCTTTGTCCCGCCTTACACACAAATCCAGTTGAGTAACTTTGGGCCAGTCACTTTCTCTCAGCCCTAGGAAAGAAGCAATGCCAAACTACTTCTGAAAAACCTTGCCAAGGAAACCGCAGGGGATTGTCCAGACAGTCTATAAGAATCAGACATAATTGAATAGAAGGAAAAATATGGGTTTGTAAGTAGCATGAAATGATGGGGTGCATGAACTATCAAAGGTTTAGTCCAGATTTATCCTAAGCTTACTACCTAGTCCTGGTTTACTTCATTTCTTCTATCTGTATTATTGATGGATAATACTATATTGCCTCAAATAAGGTTTTTTCCCCCAAGGATTCTAGGAGTATCTCTTCAGAAATCTCTCCCAAAATGTTAACTCCTGGCTAAAGTAGCAAAGTCTTTCTAGCACATTCTTTGGTACCTGCCTACTTATTTTAGGTAAGAATAAGAGCTTGCAGGCTGCAACACTAACAGCCAGTCTCAAGCATAATACATTTCCATTAATGTCTTCAGACTCATATAGACCCTGGAGACATTCGTGGAAAAATAAAATAAATGGTTCAGAGTCAGCAGCCCTGTCCTTTGTTTAAATATGGTAAAAGATTATCTGACACGATTTTTATGACAATGTCTGTCATATGCTATCAGAATTCAAGATGTGCTTGCTGTATTTGTCCTAAAAGGCAGATAACCACTGCTTTAAATGCTAAACAATTCTAGCATTAGAGGTTGGCACTTGTAGAGATATGCATATTCCCTATTCTCTAATACAGCCAACCTCAACTCGCTAACATTATATTTTCCCACTAATTTGCTTAACCTCTCCCACATAGGCTATGCTGACACATCTATGGTAAACCCTAATAAAGTAGATTTGCTTCTGCCTTATCCTGTTGCACAAGTCCAGCCACCATGCTTGGCAACCACAGTGGAAGTATGGGAACACAGCCAAACTGTGATTTGTTCAATAAGCCATTGTTAAAACAAACCATTCCTTAGAGTAACAATGTGTGAAACTAGCCAATGGTGCTAATGGGTTTCCTACAGTGGTGGGATTCAAAAAAAATTACTACCAGTTCTATGGGCGTGGCTTTGTGGGCGTGGCAGGGGAAAGAAACGGCAAAATCCTAATTCCCTCCCGACTCTCAAAATTTCCGCTACGGGTTCTCCAGAACCGGTCAGAACTGGCTGAATACCACCTCTGGTTTCCTAGAATATTTTTTGCGTATTTGCTGCCTTGCCATGAATAGAAGTACAACCTTCATGAAAGAAGGAAGATCACTTGGTATGTTATTTTATCCAAAACCCAAGTCCCAATGGCTGAAATAAACAATTACTATGGTTTATGATACTATAACTATGTCCAGTACCCAACCACCCCCCACCACTAAACCAGCTGCTAATTCTACAGAAATACAAAAATGAAATTTATTATAAAAGAAAAAGGGATGGAGCTAATCTTCTTGGGCAGTAGGCTACCTTCCCTAGACTATTTGTACTATTCCACCACCACCCTGTCACCTTCTACAAGTTATCTATAAGCCTATTTTCTACTTACATTTCTATGCACATTAAAAATTATTACAAATCTCCTCCAGATGTTGGGCAAGACTGTGTCATTATTCTTAGCAGGTATTTTCAAGAATGTTCCTATAAATAAACACATATGGTGCAAGGGGAAAGTGGTTTTGATTTTTTTCCCCTCTCTCATTTCAACATTTACATTTCAACTTTTCCCCTCTATTATTTCAAGGTCTGCTGAAACTTTCATAGAGCCATGTGGCTCCAAACAGAAAATGACTAGGCTGCTCTCCAGGGATGTCTGTCCTTCTACTACCAAGTTAGTTTGCTAGTTCATTCTAGAAGATTAATATTACAATAACAGAATGCCCGTTAAAAACTGAAATCTGAAGAACTTGATTGTATTCTGGAAGGAATTGTCTATTTGTGAGCTGTTCTTAGTGCATGCACGTAACTCTGAAATTTGTGAAGATGCTGTGGGAGAAACTTAAGTATGCCGGATCCGATGTGGGTCGGTCATTGGGACCAGAGATTTAATCTTCTGAATTTTCGGACTTTTGCTGGAGCTCCTCAGAGAACTCCTCTCTCATTCAAAAGTGTTCTCATCAGAATACAATCTTGTGAGAGAGAAATTCCCTGGGGATGGGCTCCAACATGAGCATAAAACTTGGAAGATTAAGAGCAGCCTAAGACGACTCAGATTGGCTCCTGCAACATTATCCTGGGACATGTATATTTGCCTCCATTCGTGAGCTGTAAGGATCTTGGCAATTGAAGGAGATGCTGTCTTGAAGCTGTATAATTAAGAAATGAATAAGAACACAAAAAGCAGCAAACAAGAAGGGAGAAAAAGAAACTGAAATGTGCATAGAAGGTTATAGTTGCTTCAACAGTGAGATGGGTGGCTTGTAAATTTAGTAAAATATTTTTAAAGTGGAGAGTTTGCCAAGTATTCCAGACAGCCAGGACATTCCTCTTCCATGGTGAAACTGCAATAGAGCAAGAAAAAAGGCCCAAATGGAGGACCAAGGCTGTTGTGAAGAGAAGACGGCTCATTGGAGTCAAGGATATGGTTCCTCACGGAGGTTTTTAGTTAATAGGATCTATGTTGACTTTCATAGCCTCCTTAGGCAGCTCTCATGGATTTCAATGAGACTTTTACAGAAAAATTCTGCAGGAGATTGGGTCCATGGCATTTAGGACAAGAATGGTTAGGCACCACCAAGAGAACCTTGTTAGAGATTGAATTTTCCCTCGTCTTCCCATACTATTGCCATACTGTTACCACGTTCAGGGTCTTACCACGTTCAGATGTGCAAGAATCTTACACACATCCTCCATGTAATAACAAAATTGGATTTTTTTATCTCCAAAATATTGGAACTTTTGATTTGCATAGCAGCTCCATGGAACAATTACTCATTATCAATGTCAAAAATGTGCATTCTCTTTCTTCAGTGAATTAGATCCCCTTTAAGATATCTTACATCCTCATATTTTCCTCCACATGTGTTTTAGAGCAGGAGTCACCAACCTTTTGGACCTCAGGGACCACTAAATTCATAATTTTAAATCCCACGGACCATTAATATGAACTTTTAAAAAGATAAATAGTATTTAGTGCAATATAAAAATGCAAATATTTTTTTCTGTGGACCACCAAAATTTTCTTATGGACCACTGGTTGGTTACCACTGTTTTAGGGGATAACAATTTCCTAAAAGCAAAATAAAGCTGTTATTTCTCCTGGTTGCAAAAAGCAAGTTTTTAAAAAACTATATAAAAAGCTATATAAAACTATATAAAAATAGTTTTAGTCTAATAAAAATTAATAGTATTTTAAAAGAACTGTCATCCCATTCTTCAATATGGATTTGAAGTTGGAGAAAGGATGGGTTTTATTCTTCAACAGTTACATAACTACAAAGTCCCCTTTCTCAGAAGATTTTAGTTCCTGCCCTGTTAAATTATAATTATTCAACCCACTTGGGATACTGCATTCGCAACAGCCTATGCAGGCAGAACTACTAAAGAATTAAGCAGAGAGCAGAACTTGTCTACAAAAAGAGCAAGCAAAACTATACATGTGAAATAAACTCTTACCACTCTTCACCTGGCTGGGAAAGAAGCAAATAAAAGCGGATCAGATCCCTTCTAAAGGCTACCTGCAATATGATAAAAACTTAGAAGCAGGACATGCCATGGATGGCAACTTGTTTCATTGCCTTCAAAGCTACCTCCTACCTTGCCCTTGTCTGAGTTTTTCTCTTCTTGATGTTTGTCAGCTGGGATCTGCACAGCAGAACTTTAAAGACAATGCTTCTTTACCTACACTTGAAAGAAAATGAATAAAGCAAGCCTTGCCATCCTTTCAGATAGAAACTTACGGGATCAGTATCTGGAGAATTAAAGTGCAGCTAAGGGAAGAGTATTACTTACCTGTTGCTGCCACGAGAGTTCTCCCTCTTCTCTCCCTCTCTTCCTCTCTCGGTCTCTCTCCCTTTCTTCCTCTTAACAACTGCAAGGTTTCAGCTGCAACCCCAGCCCCTTTTTATACCACACAAGCTAGTCTTTAGTGCCAGAGTAACCTTCCGGACAGACCTTTTGAAGCAACAATAAAAGGGGAGGTGACCAGGAAAGCTCCAGGTGTACAAGAATGGGAGAGATTAGCAGGCATCCACCAAGACGATGTAACATACGTAGGGACAGGCTCACGAAAGGCAGCTGGAGGTGGAGGGAGGATTAGCACCCCAATGTGAAGAGGACTACCAGAATGAGGCAGAGGAAAACTTCCCACATTTTAGCCCCTTAAATTGGTTGTGCGGATCAGGAGTAGACAGGTGATTATTATTATTTTTTAATTAGAAACCAGATACCCTTTAGTAATAATGGCACATTGGTTCATAGAAGTTTAACACACTTTTGCATGCATATTGCACACATCTGTTCAATACTATCTCTCCTTTTATTCCCCTCCCTTTCCAAATTGCATTTCGTAAAGTTCCTTTGTTCAGCTTGGCAAGAAAAAAGAGCCTCAACTGGTGGTCCATATGGTAACGTTTGTGTACCACTCTGGTCAGATAGATTTCAGATGACATGACAGTAGGATGCCATGCCTCTCCAGCTACAGTCATCTTAAGCAATCCCCTCTAAAATTCCCTAGTTTTTAAATGATGCCTCCATCCCCCAAATTATAACTGCAATCAGCTCTAAAGAGCTTTATGGATTTCCCTTCCTATTCATCTAAGGGTTTCCAACTTTTATTTTGGATTTCCTCAATAATCTAAAAGCACATTTCACCAAATGTTTAACCAAATTAGAGGGGTCTTTGTTTAGAAAACACCTAAATAATTTTTGAGGAATATGAAAGAATATGAAAGATGTCCTTTTGCACATGAGCTAAATGGTCACTCGGGACAAAACAAATCCAAAAAAATCTTGCTTAAACTGAGATTTGAGGAATGACAAAGGACAACCCATCATGTTTACAAATATTTGTGAAATATTTTAGCATATCTATGTTAGAATAATATTAATTATTTAGAGTAATTTAATTTTAAAAAGCCATAAAAAGAAAACATCTACCTAATGCTTGGGTTGACAAAAATAAATATGATGATGATGATGATGATGATGATGATGATGATGATGATGATAAGACCAACTAGCCTACAAGGAAGACCAAATGAAAAACAGGAAAAAAAACAAGGAAGAAAAATAACAAAAAACAACGACCTGCAAATAGAAATAGAAGTAGATGTAGCAAAAGAAAGCAAAGGTACTACCAATAGTGATTGGCACCTTGGTTCAATCCCAAAACATTTGGAGTACCTCTTGAACACCACTGGCATTGGCAAAATCATCATCAGTCCACTCTAGATGTAAACTTTACTTGGAACATCTTTTATCTTGTGATAATACTTTTAGTACCATCAAAAAACAACATCTGCCTTTTCAAGGACCTTGGAAACGATTCGATAGATGTATAAAAATGCCAATTCTAACCTAAACATCTGGCTGACTGTGCAATCAACCACAATAATGTTAGGCTTACAATCTGGTTCTGATACTAATGGACTGTGTGTAATCATAGGCTTGCCACACAACCCAAAAATGTGGCTCCCCATTGTGAATCATATCCTTTCCATTTTATCTCAAGTAGAAAATACTAGAAAAGCTAGAGGTATTTTCTCTTTTTGTTTTAGCAATAGAATGATGTACTCAACTGTTCTTTATTTAAAGTAAACTTAATTTTAAATTGCTGCCCAGTATGTATAGCTAAACAGTGACACATCAGCAACGGGGGGGGGGGGGGGGATTGTATCCCTCTATCATTCTTTTATCATTTTATTTACCTTCCAGAATAAGGATATTGTGTTCCCTACAAAGATGCATTTAGCAACACAACAGGAGATGCTGGTTGCTTTGAGTAAATAGAAATGGGAAAGTGCAGAGATTGCAGAATGAGAGGATCCTCATATAAGAAAAGAAGATTTAAGTGCTGCCATTTATAGAGGGGTGAATTTAAAAAGATGTTGAAAGAACAGAAACAAAAAGGGTTGCTGGATTTAGACTAGAATAAGGAAAGAAAGTTTGAAATGTTGCATTTTGGAAATCTAAAGTAAACTGAGACAGAAAAATTTGAAATGGATCATTCATTAACAGACAGTGGCAAAGATTTGGTTATTATGGCCCCACAGGGCAAAGTCTATCAAATAGGCTTCATTGATGGGAGATGGGAAGAATTCACTTGGTTGAAACTTAGTGAAATTTAAGAATATTTCAGTAATGGAACACAGAGAATATTGATTATGGAGTGGTATAATGCAATCAGATATGGATGATTAGGTGGAGGTGGGGGATCTTTTAGGCAAACATCTAATGGTCCTGTCTAGCTCAGTTATTTATTTATTTTTTTGCTCTTCTTACTTAGTTTGCAAGCCTGGGGTCTCATTCTGTTCTTTCCTTCTTTGTTTCTTTAAAGCAGTGGTAGAAACGAAGAAGTGCACCAAGAATTTTGACACTTTGGAAAAGCAGAGAATGCTATCCTTTCAAAAGGAAAAATGTGGTTAAGTGTAATATAAACAAAGCCAATGTGTAAATTTCAAAGTCTTTTGCCTCTAGTCACATCCAGATTATAGGGTCCTTGAGGAAATCATTTCTTTCACGATGTGAGCTAACTACCTCCTTATTCTTAAGACCATAGACTGCTAAAAATCACAAGCCAGTAATCCAGGAACCATCTTGAACGGAACACAATGCCACAGTACCTCCAGAGTTTTGCTGGGGGTGGGATCCTAGA
The DNA here is from genome assembly GCF_051295495.1 of Thamnophis sirtalis. Taxonomy (NCBI): domain Eukaryota; kingdom Metazoa; phylum Chordata; class Lepidosauria; order Squamata; family Natricidae; genus Thamnophis; species Thamnophis sirtalis. The sequence continues at coordinate 23,266,352 of NW_028261386.1, read as the reverse complement.
GATTTGGTTTTTTGAGAATCAGAATCTAGGACCCTCAAAGTCCTTGTGGGTGACTACTTACCCCATCTTCTTTTCAGATTTTAAGGGGCACTTTGATTTAAAGATTGATAAAAATAGATATGGAGAAAAAATCATACCACAGTACAATGCACCTAACAATGCCTCTAACATTGTTTTCATTTTCCCAAATACCAAAACAAACCTTATAAGCTTTCTTAGGGCATAGATGTGATAGGCAGCTACAACCTAGCTCCTTGTTTGGAAGTATGCACACCAGTCCAGAAAAAGGTCAAAAGTAAGCAAGACTAGTAGAGAGCCTCCTAAAGGAGGGGAGATCTGAGAGACTGTCAGATGGAAAGCTAATAAACTGGTGCATAGTCATTTTTTGTTCACCTCTCATGCAACCATTCTATGAATAAGCAATCTCCATGACAGCCCAGAACTGAGAGTGCCCAAAATATGTTCTCAGAATTCCAAATGTTCTCATCAACCCCCAAAGGGTGAGAGTTGAAAGTTGAGTCTTTAGTCCTCAGATTCTTTTTCTTATAAAGATCTGAATGGCATAAAATTGAAGTACCTAAAGCAAAAAAAAAAAAAAAAGGATTCAGGGTGATTAAACTTCCCCGGGATTCAGTCCAGAGGTCTCCAGTCCCGCACATTGGCCAGGAGAAAACAGAAGGATGGGGGTAAATATCAATTTTATCCTCTCCTATAAAGGACATATAGTTTCTGAAAGCGATATTCACTCATGGTCCTCACGGGAGGGTGTATTAAATATCTCCACAGCAAACAGGAGCTGAGAGAAGGGAGTTACTGAGCAGAAAATGATTATAAGACTCTCATTCTGGAGGAGGTTTAAATCATCGGCTAATTAAATGTCTTAATTTTTTGTTGATGTTTTAATGGCATTATGTGCAAGTTGGACCTTAGCAACCTTAGCAAATAAAGCAAAGCAGCCTTTCCCATCCCAATGCTCTCCAGATGAGTTCAATTAACATTTTCAGGCAGCATGGGTGAAAGAAGCAGGATTATAAGAATCTTCCAAATCATGAGGAGGACATCAGGCTGCGAATGACCATTTAAGGGCCGCAAGAGCCCAAAGCTATGGAGAAATGTACTGTATGTATGCACAACAGATAAATAAACAGGTTTTTTAAAGAAAAATACCTTGTAGAAGATAAATTAAAATAGAAAGCAGGGGAACACATTAAAAGGGGGTTGTTCTTTAATCACACTCACAACCTGACTTTTCAAACTGCCCCCAGCCTGCCCGCAAACACACGGCAGTAAAATACAAGAGGAAGCCAATTTTGTATATATGATTTCACTTGTAAAGTTGCTTATTAGTCATCTTTCACTTTAAAATGCATGAGTCATAAAAATGATTACATATGGCTAAGACTCTTGCAGGCTATTATCACTGCTACCTTGCACCAAAAAATTTCCCATAACCTTGGAGATAAGTTGAAATTTTAGAATGAAATGATAATTTAATTTAACTGACACTGATTTTCAGAGATAGATGGCTGACTGCTTGAGACTATTCCCTACAGAAACTATCTGTAGGGAATTCATGCTAGTGGAAGATTCAATGCCAGCATTAGGGACTTCCAATTTTAGCAGCCTGAACTATCTTGGGAAACATTATGCTTTGATGGAGGGCTATTTGGATAGTCAAAACGGGCCCAATCAAAGGCCAAGCTATTGTCTTGACTTTCACCTTTGCACATCTCAACAGAAAGTAGTTTGGGTGTCTAACTGGTAGTAACAAATCAGTTTCAAAAGGATGACATTCAGAGCAATAAAGAATTTGGATAGGGAATGCAGAGATAGAGAACCACGTTTTAAGCACTATGACAGTCTCTGTGCAAATTGGGTTCCTGCCCTCCTGCTTTTCTCTTTATTTAGCTTTGTCTGTCATCCTTCTGCTTGATTGCTTCTATTTTTAAAGTTTGGACAGAAAAGACCAGACAGATTTTCCTCTTTAGTCCTACTTCTTACCCCTTACTACTTATTTTTCTGATGCCTTGACTACAATTGTCATATTATTAATGATGTTCCCTAATTGGCTAATGCAACTCTGAAAGCAAGCAATTAAGCTCAGACAGCCCCAAGGTCTCCACAATTTAGTCAATATTGGGGGGGGGGGAAATTATCATTCATTTCTTCATCTGCAAATATATATTTATCCCTGTCACACAATATGAGAAATATGTACATATTAAACTTTTGACTTAACACAGTAATTGTTTAAGATCAGTAATTAATTCAAGGCCATGGTTTGTTATTGGCTGACTGGAACTGTCTTCAGCTAAACCAAAAATGACTAAGATGCTGAGCTTGAGCAGAAAGGTCGGCACTTTGGCAGTTCAAATCCCTAGCGCTGCATAATGGAGTGAGCACCTAATACTTGTCCCAGCTTCTGCCAACCTAGCAGTTCGAAAGCATGTAAAAATGCAAGTAGAAAAATAGGGACCATCTTTGGTGGGAAAGTAACAGTGTTGCTTGCACCTACGGCATTTAGTTATGCTGGCCACATGACCTTGGAGATGTCTTCGGACAGCGCTAGCTTTTTGGCTTGGAAACAGAGATGAGCACTGGCCCCTAGAGTCGGAAACAACTAGCACATATGTGTGAGGGGAACCGTACGCTTCATAGTATAACAGTCGATTATCCAATGCTGGATAATAAGTAAATTAAAAATTTGAACTATTGCTTCCATGATTGAGTGTTCAAATAAAGTTCAGGATAGGCGTATTCAGCACCCTAAACCTGGCACTATAATGTCCTTCTGGTTTTTTACTTAAATCCATTTCGCCTAGAAAAATAACCCAATCAATCTAGCTACTGGAGTAGGGGGCTATTATGAAGGTAGATTGCATGCTAGACTGGAGGCAATAAAGAAAATAAAATACTTCAACCCATTAATGCTGCTGAAAATAGAAAAGGTATTTGGCTCAAGAAGCTGGTTGAAGAGATTGGATATGAAATAAAGGCTTTTATCTCCCCAATTGCCTCTCAAAAAAGTTTAGAACCCCAAGCTGGAACAATCCAAAAACCTTGAAAGAAAGTATAGTTTTGTTTCAGGAAGTCTTCTATTTCTGCAAAAGTTGAATAAACTGTTGAACCAGGAATATTGCCTTAAGTTTTCAATTTCTGTTGTCATGTGCCTTTAGTTGGCAGTTCTTTATTTTTCTTACAAATTAGCAAATTATATTTCACATCTGCCTTTCAATACATCTCAGAGCATGCATGAGAATATCCCCCCCCCTTTTTTTGGTGACTTATATTAATTTGAAACTGCAAGCAGATCAGCAGCAGCTTCTGCCAGACACATTGTATTTTTTCAAAAATAAAATTATTATTTGCCTACAATCTGTAGTTGAACAAGTTCTCGGTTGAACATCTGCGTTTTGAATACATAAAATTTAAAATGTTTTATGGTTTGTTAAAAAAACAAAGTTTATTTTTGTTTATCTCATATGAGATTGTTTTATCAGCAAGAAATGGCTGAATCCTCTAGTACAGGTCTTGACACAAGGTCAGATTCATTATAAACATTATTTCCTCTTTTTTCCCTTTGATTTTTTAGCTCTGACATTAGCATGGGGTTTGAAAATACTATTTCATAGGTGACAGCTGTTGCCAGGTCAAACCCTGTCCTCTTCCAATCTTTTCCATATACAAGAGACAACTAGACTGGCACTTGTAACTTATTCTAACACTGCTTGGAAGTATGCCGTTTTAAAAAACATAGAACAGCTTCATACTACAAAGCCCTCTCCACCATCAGAGCTTTGAGAAACAGGCTGCAAAAAATCGAGATGATTCACAGAGGTACTAAAAGAAAGATAAGATTCTACATTTAGGTAAGAAAAACCAAATACACAGGTATAGAATAGGCGGTACCTGGTGTAGAAAGTTAGCACACACCCCTATCCTAGAAGAATGAAATATCCTAGGATATATTAAGAAGGCAGAATATTATATTTCCCTGGATCAGAATGGAGAAACATGTTTTTAGGCAGGAAACAGGCTCACTCTTAATAGCTCCCACTTTCTTAATGGGCCATTAAGATGCCCAAGCCAGTCTATTCTACATAATAAAGAGTTCTCCCCTTCAGCTCCAGAGTGATGGGATTAAGGCATGATAGTATTAGCCCTTTACCCCACTCAACACATGGCACCTGGAAACTCACTTGGACTCAAAACAAAACCTAGAGAGTTGCCCCTGGATGGCCCCATGGGAGTCTGACAACCAATCAGAATACATTTCTTACACAGGAACAGGAAACAGAGAGGTGGGGCCGAACAGAGAGTATAACACCAGGAACTTTCAGCCCTCATTTCTCTTCTCTTCTTCTTCACTCAACATTGTAGCATGTGATCACCTTTTCTGTTCAGGACTCAAGCCATGTGGTCCTGTCCACCATTAAACCATCCTTCCAAGCAACCTCCATGTCTCCAGTGTCTTTTTCCCCACTTGCAGCTGAACCCAGAAGGACATTTCTTCCAACACTGCCTCAATAGAAGTAACTGTGAGAGGGATCTTTAAGTCCTAATGGACCGTCACTTAAATAGGAGACAGCAGTGTGCTGCAGTTGCCAAAAAAGCCAATGCAGTCCTAGCCTACATTAACTGACTGAAAGAATCAAGATCACAAGAAGTGCTAATACCACTTTATAATATCTTAGTAAGGCCACACTTGGAACATTGCACCCAGTTTTGGTCGCTACAATATAAAAAAGATATTGAGAATCTAGAAAGAGTGCAGAGAAGAGCAACAAAGATGATTAGGGGACTGCAAGCTAAACATATGAAGAAGAATTGCAGGGACTGGGTATGTCTACTTTAACGAAAAGAAGAACTAGGAGTGACATGATAGCAGTGTTCCAATATCTGAGGGGCTGCCAGAAAGAAGTGGGGATCAACCTAGTCTCCAAAGGACCTGAAGGCAGGACAAGAAGCAATGGATGGAAACTAATTAAGGAGAGATCCAACGTAGAACTAAGGAGAAATTTCCTGACAGAACTATTAATCAGCAGAACGATTTGACTTCATAAGTTGTGGGTGCTCCAACATAGAAGTTTTTAAGACAACCATTTACATGAAATGGTATTGGATTTCCTGCTTGAACAGGGGGCTGGACTAGAACACTTCAAACGTCCCTTCCAACTCTGTTATTCTGTTATATTAAAAGACATACAGAAAAAATAATTATTATTTGCTTATACTGAGTTTCATTCTCCTGGTTGTTTGCATGCCAAATCTGATAGCCCTAAAAGATCTTTATTTTTATTATTAGGTTGAGTGTGGCACAAAATCATAAAGTCTTCTAACTTACAAATTAACCATTTTCTCTTAGCTGAGATGCTACAAACGTTGAAGCTAGTAAGGAGAGCAGGGTGCCTGGGTAAAGGCCACATGTTGTTGACATAGTAGTGCTGTAAAAGTAATGGGGGTATTGGATTACTCAGCCACGTAATTGATGGCATTTGGGAGAAGGGCAACATTAATTTAAGAGAAAGGCATTGTGTGTAAATAAACTCCACAATCCTGATGAACTTCGTGCATTCAGTTCAACTCCAGCAGATGCAGAATATCTCAAGAGACAACAAGAATAATGAGGGAAAAGATTGTTTACACCATTGATAACCTAAGGCTCCCAAATCTGTGGTAATAATAAGAAATCTGTGGTAACCATTATATCTGTTAAGAGCTAGAAAAATCTGTCTTTCAGTCTATTAACAGTTTATCCAGGCTGGAATCTAAAAAGATTGTAAATCTGCAGGATTCCATGTTGGTTTGTCTTTTTTAAAAGGTTGGAACCTTCCATTTTCAACCTTTATTTGTCCACATGAGATTCTGCCATTCTCTCTCAGCGACTCCCATGGGCCTCTCTGCTAATTATTAATAGATCATAGAATAACAGAGTTGGAAGGGAACATGGAGATCATCTAGTCCCTGCTCAAGCAGGAGAGTTTATACCATTTCAGACAAGTGGCTGTCTAGTCTCTTCTTCAGTGACAGGGCACCCACAACTTCTGAAGGCAAGACACTCCACTGGTTGATTGTTCTCACCGTTAGAAAAATGGGTTGCTTCTCTCTTTGATTAAGTTCCATTCATTGGTTCTTGTCTTACCTTTTAATTAATTAATAATTAGTTCTCCTAGACAGAACAATAAATCAGTGGAAGAAAAAAAAACTGGAAAACCATTTGTCTGAAATGCTATAGGTCTTCAGCTTGAGAATGATATTGGACTATAACAGTGGTCCCCAACTTTAGTGGTTTAGCAGCCTGGGGGAGGAGAGGACAAGGGAACTGGGCCAGATGAGTAGCAAGCCGGTGCACATGTGCGCAATTTGACTTGCACAAATGATGGGCCGAGGCGCATGCATGCAATTGCTCACCGGCCCTCCATTTACACAAATAGAGCTACACACGCAAGTCAAGCTGCAGGCGCATGATCCAGCCAGCCACTACATGGCCCAATTCCAAATAGGCCACAGCCTGGTAGTGAGCCACGGCACAGAGGTTGGGGACCCCTGGACTAGAAGACTTCCAAGGTCCCTTCCAACTCAGTTATTCTGTTACATTTTGCCCCATATCCCTCCCTATTGTCTGGATCCACTTGCCCAGTTTTCTCTCTCCCATTTGCCTACCTTGACTTCCAGCCCAGGATGTAGGGTTCCTTCTTTCTTCCTGCTCTCCAACCATGCCCTATCTTGGATCCACATTTCAGTTGTCTTCAGTCTTCCTCCATCTTTCACTATTAGAGTTGCTCTGTTATTATAAGATACAAGCACCGAAGAAGTTTCACATTATACGTGAGTGTGTATCTCTGTGATTGGGTTGGGAATACATATACAAAATGAGTGGGACTTTGGTTACAACACCACACCCACCCCCTTCCAGATTCAGACCTCCTTCTCGAAGACGCCTCCGCACCATATTTTCCCCTGCCAGTTACTATCTAAAGCCAGAATACAGTACATCATCAACCTTTTGTGCTTTGAATAATGTGTCATAGATTTCACTTCAAAATATAGAGGGATCAAGAAAAAGAAAAGTTGGCATGGCCAGGAGAAAAGCTAAAAAGGATTTGATTTACTTTAGACTTCATTTAAAGTCTTTCTTCTTTGATCACTTAAGCATCCTTGGAATGCTCGAGCAACCCGAATTGTGCCCTGTCTCCATGGAAGTTAACTTGCCTTGTCTTCAGGTCATGATTTATGGAGCCTTGTCCTGCTATTTCCCACACCACAAAACATCTGGCAGCCACAAAACACCACCAAAAGAATAGGAATGAACCATTATAATGACAGTAACTCTCTGCAAAACATAACCAAGGACTGGTTTTCATTGAGGATTGCAAGGGAAGGACCCCATTATGAAAGCCCCTTCCCCCAACATCGCACAGATAAAAACTGACAATCTGTGAAATTATGTAGTACAATTTCCTATCGATTTTTATCCCTACCTAAAGGCCAACCTAAAAATGATCTTTAAAAAAAAAAAATCCTTGCAAAAGAATATTTTAAAAGGATAAAAATATTCTTCTAGTTACAGGTATGTTACAAATCCTAGCATGAAGGGAGAAGAAGATTAATCACTAGGTCTTTAAACTTAATCTGATATATGTTGCAAGGGTGTTTTTAAAAACACCATTTTAGATTTTGTTAAAGAGCTTATTTCATCGCTGCTGCTTTTAATTGCTAATCTGCTATTTGCCCGGGTTGTTGTGATTTTATTATTTTATTAATATTGATTTTTTATTAATGCCTTATCAGTTATATACACATTTTATAGATAAATGCATAAATAAAAATGATAAGATCTGAAAAACAGTCTATGTAAAGATACTGAGAAACCGAAAGCAGATACAAATTAAAGCAATTTAAATACATTAGAAGTTTGTTGAATATATCTTCTGACATTTTCCTGCATTCAGCTGATCTTTGCAATGAAAGGAATCCTCATGAAATTTAGAAAACTCTTCTCCAAAATGCTTAAGAGTTATATTTTTACTGGGCAGAGAACACCTGTTTGCAAGAGAGGCTGAAATTTTTGATTTTTTTTCTTCTCCCATTTCCCCCCAAATAAAGTATGATATCTTCTAACCCACATAAAAATGTGGGTTTGAAATAGGCTGGAAGCAATGGCTGATAGAGCTGAATGGCACCAGATTGTGAAGGTTGTGCTACAAGACAGCACAATATTGCTTTCAGGATCTTTCCAGGGGTTTTGTAAGCTTCCACAGAGAGCAAACTAAATCTTTACAAAGCATCACATCACAATACCTTCATTTGAAGTGATAGTATTACAAAGTCCATCTACAGCTAATTCTTCAAGGCTGGCAGGGTGGACCCATCAGTCTCCTAAAAACTGTGTGATCATATTTTAATTATGTCACTGGGAAATATGAGGAAGGATATGAGTTCCCCTACCATTATAGCCAAAAGTAGGGGGAGAGACAGCATTGGAGAGTCAACTGGGCAGGTAAAGAAAAGTGGGAATAAACATTTTGTGTCTATCACTTCTTCTGATTCCCATTCCTCTCCCTATCCAGAGGTTCGTTACCTGGTTGCTTGCCTCAGGGCAACTGATATTGATGTTGAATGCCAGGTCAGTACAGAGTAAAGTATACAATTTTGCAGTGATGGCTAATCTTTTTGTCTTCACATGCTGAAACCGCACTTCCGACCTGTTAGCTGGAAGGAACAGATGAGGCGGGAGGCAGCTGAAGTAAGTGAACAGCGATTTATTTTAAAACAGCAACAAACAACTATGTACAGCGAATTCAGTTAATAGGACTGCTTCGGGCAGCCCGCGCTCAGCCAGCCGCATCTTAGCCAATCAGGCGTGGCTGGGCTGTTGACAGCTGTCAATTGTAAGTCAAGGACTTGCGGCTGGTTGTAAGTCGAGGACTTTAGGACCAGTCGCAAGTCGAGGACTTAGCAACCCCCCCCAGTCCGTTTTGGGCTAGCAGGCCTCCCTGAAGCCTCCTGAGACCAAAAACTAGCCATGGGAGGTGGGCGCACCCCCTCTTGTGCCCAGTTTTGGGCCTAGCAGGCCTCCTTTGATCCCTGAAGCCTCCTGGGACCAGAAATGGGGCACGAGCATCACATTTTGTATTAATATTTTTGGAAAATAAAAATGTAAAAATGAGCTTCACACTGCTTTCCTTGCTTGCTATCAGGGTTTAGTCTGATTTGCTAGATTTGTAATTCATTGTAAATTCTGCCTGATTAGAGGTTTTTTAGAACTCAATTTTAAAAGAGTAGTTAGTGCATCAGTTATTCTTAATGTACAAAGATGTGAAATTGATTAACAAGAAATTACAAGAAATTAACAAGAAAGCCAACACAGTTCTAGGCTACATAAGCAGAGGGATAGAATCAAGATCACGTGAAGTGTTAATACCACTTTATAAGGCCTTGGTAAGGCCACACTTGGAATACTACATTCAGTTTTGGTCGCCACAATGTAGAAAAGATGTGGAGACTCTGGAAAGAGTGCAGAGAAGAGCAACAAAGATGATTAGGGGACTGGGGACTAAAACACATGAAGAACGGTTGCAGGAACTGGGTGTGACTAGTTTAATGAAAAAGAAGGCCTGGGGAGACATGATAGTGTTCCAATATCTCAGGGGTTGCCACAAAGAAGAGGGAGTCAAATTATTCTCCAAGACACCTGAGGGTAGAATAAGAAGCAATGGGTGGAAACTAATCAAGGAGAGAAGCAACTTAGAACTGAGGAGAAATTTCCTGACAGTTAGAACAATTAATCAGTGGAACAACTTGCCTCCAGAAGTTGTGAATGCTCCAACACTGGAAGTCTTTAAGAAGATGTTGAATAACATTTATCTGAAACAGTATAAGGTTTCCTGCCTAGGCATGGGGTTGGACTAGAAGACCTTCAAGGTCCCTTCCAACTCTGCTATTGTATTATTATATTATTTGTTCTGGGTATATCCATGTTTATAAACATATTCAAAACTAAGCTGTTCATGGATTGCCTCAGGAAATTGAAATTCTATTTGTAACTACTGAATATTATTTGATATAATCTGCCATTATGGTATGTTAGTCTATTATTGCTTTCAACATTTTTTTTTTGTTTAGAAAAGGCAACCTAAGGAGAAATCTATAAAAAGCATGGATTGATAATTTTTCTCATTTGGAAGATGCTCAAATGGCCTTGGTTAGTAGTTGCAGAGGATGACAGCTCAATTCTCTCTAGACTCGTTTCTTCCAAAAGCTTCTGGCTCCATATTTGGACTATATCATGAAAGCAGAGTCTTTCAGAAAGTTATCCTGTCGTAGAGGGTTCCACAAGATTCTGGAGCTATGACTAAAAAAAAATATCAGCTTACCAACTTGGACAAATCTTTATCAGAGGAAACAGAACAGAATGATATCAATTAGGAAACAGCTATATGGGTGTTCTGTCTCATCAGTTTGAGGCCTACATCTCTCATGGCAAACTCAAACTCATTTTCTTAAAGCTATTTTCCCTTGTAAAAAAATGTGTCCCACCAGATAATTTTTAATTCCCACCCTCGACAATTATAACTCTTCCCCCCCCCCCCCATATTCTATGAAGGTCACTCCTATACAGAGGTGGGCTGCTACAGATTTTCCTGGATTTGGAAGAACCATAGCTAATGCCATATTCGGTTCGGAGAACCTCCAAATCCCACAACCCTGGCTGGCTCCACTCCATCCATCCCTTCCACCCCATCCCGCTGCTCCCAGGTGTCTCCACATGGCCCGTTTTGGATGCGAGGTAAGTGCAGGCCCCGCGTGGAGGCTTGGGGAGGGGGGAAATGGGCCTTCCGGAAGTTCCAGAATGCCAGAAACAGGCCTGTTTCCGGCCTCCAGAGGGTCTCCGGAAACTGGGGAAGACAGTCCCCCCACCAAGAGTTGAAGAAAGCCTCCGGAGTCAGGGGAAAGCAAAAATGTCCCCCACCTCCATGGTGCAGGAGGTCTACTAGGCCATGGCCACCATGGCCACGCCCACCCACCATGGCCACACCCACCGAGAAGAGAACCCATTGTTTAAATTTTTTAAGCCCACCCCTGCTCTTTATACCACCAACATTTCATGTAAATGAGCCACAATAATCTTTGTACCTGGTGGATTCAAAATTCAAGGAAGATGCTCAGATCATCTCCTGTGTGGCCATGATGAACACAGAAATAACCACTTCTGTTTTATTCATCATTTTGCGTTAATAGGTTAGCTGTCATGTTTTATATATATTATAGATTGCAACTTTTTAGAGTTACACTTGCACAGGTAATTAACACACCATTATAGTAGTGTATGTTCCATTTTTATCTGTTATTTTACATTTGTTCTGCTAGAATTTTATCTCATCTGTATTTGAATTTGCTTTTGTCTTGTATTTTTTCAAGTTTTACTAATCAACAATTTTTCATTCCTAGTCAATAATATTTCATTTCGTATATTCAAGTACTTAGAATGTACATACATATAAAATATAAAATAAACTAATTAATATTTTGTAAATTCAATGTAGCAAGTTAATTTTTTATAGTCAGAGTTAAAGCATTAAAATCTGCAATACAATATATGCAGGCACAACATCTCCCTTTATCATAAAAAATTTAAAAACTGACTCTGGTGCTTCTCCTACTTTCCTTTGAAGGAAATAAACTTTAGCTACTCTTTATTTTCCAAGATATGTGGCAGGTAGCATAATTGTGAGGGATGTGGTGGCTCAGCGTCTAAGATGCTGAGTTTGTCAATCAGAAAGGTCAACAGTTCAGTGGTTTGAATCCCTAGCATTGCGTAACGGAGTGAGCTCCCGTTACTTGTCCCAGCTTCTGCCAACCTAGCAGTTCGATAGCATGTAAAACAGCAAGTAGAAAAATAGGAACCACCTTTGGTGGGAAGGTAACAGCGTTCCATGCCGGCCACATGACTACGGAGACGTCTTCAGATAGCTCTGGCTCTTCGGCTTTGAAACGGAGATGAGCACTACCCACTAGAGTTGGGAACAACTAGCACATATGTGTGAGGGGAACCTTTAACTTTTTATGACCTGGTTAGCCTTCTGGGCTTGGAACAGGGGTAGGTTCCAGCTGTCGCTACTGCCGGTTTGCTCAAGGACGTGACGCGCCTGCATTTGATGCGCAGTGCAACAAAAATTGCTCTGTGCATGCACAGAAGGCAAAAACAAGATGGCGGGACCTATGGCACCTCCAAGAGAACCCAGTTCAGGGTCATGACAGGCCTGGGTTCCTGCCGGTTCCAGTAACCCAAGCCACCAAATTACTACGGTTCAGCCAAACTGGGCCGAACAGGTAAGAACCCACCTCTGGCTTGGAAGCTAAACAGAGTTTATTCAGTAAGGGAGAGAATATTAGATCAAGGGACCTAATATGAGGACCTGCACATACTGAACAGGTAGTTCTCGACTTACATAATTCATTTAGTGACTGTTCGAAGTTGCAACAGCACTAAAAAAAGTGACTTGTGACTGTTTTTCACACTTACAACCATTGCAGTATCCCCATGGTCACATGATCAAAATACAGACACTTGGTAACTGACTCAAATTTATGATGGTTGCAGTGTCCCCGGGTCATGTGATCCCCATTTACGACATTCTGACAGGCAAAGGCAACAGGGAAGCAAGATTCACTTAACAACTATTCTACTAACTTAACAACTGCAGTGATTCACTTAATAACCATCTCGCTTAGCAACAAAAAAGTTGGGTTCAGATGTGGTCCTAAGCCGAGAACTAGCAGTATTCAATGGGAAGGGAAGAGAATGGCAAAATACTTCAGGCACTATTGTCAAGAAAATGGCATGGTTGCATTCATGTGGTCAAATACTTGCCTCAAAAGTATCTGTAGCGTTTTGCCTTTTGAAAGAGATAAATGTCCTTGTTTGCCTGTTTATTATGATGTTATGTTATGATATGAAGCATCAGCTCTTCTTTTTCCCCAAAAAAGCAATGTGACACATAAAAACAGAAGGAACTTAAACAAACACTTGGGCATAAGTCCAGGAGAATATCAACAATGAAAAGGTCATTGGATTAAAACTTTTTTTATATCTCTTTTAAGACTACATCTAGTTGGAAAAACAAGTGTTTAATGAGCTTGGCAAAATATCACTTTGGTTGGGCTTGACACATACAAGCTAGGATGCGACAGCCGGAATATTCTGTATCCAAATATTTCCACTTCCATTTCCTTTCCAGTATTGAAAATAAGCTCTGGCATTTTCAGTTGGAAGGACAGAAAAATTACATTGTTTTTAGTGATATAATCATTTTGATTTATTTATTTTTCATTCTGGTTTATATTATGTCTTTCATATAGGACTTCAAGCATTCAGAAGGTAAGTAAGAAGGCAGAAAAAATTCCCTTAACTTGATTTTTTTTTCCCCCTGCAAGATCTGGAGCTGTTTGCATTCAGGGCAATTCTGCCACTGATGTCAACTTCTCAATACGGAAGCTCACAGTGAGGCCACCGGTTTGAATTTTTTGCTGCTGGTACTTTTTCTCTTGATAACCAGAAAAAAAGAATTTTAACAAAAGAGTGAAATACACTTTTCAGGGCTATTTCTGATCTCCCACTAATCTCCCACCAACCTCCCACTACTAATAAGAATCTCACTCTCATTTTTTAGGAAACTTTTAAAGCATGGCTTTTCCCATTTGGCTTTAGAGAGTAACATAAGAGTGGGAAGTATATCTGATTTGGGATCAATCAGAGGGTCTCCATGTTAGAAGATGCCATAGTTTCTTATAATTCTTTGATTGTGTTGAATTTCTGTTAATAAGGTTTAATGAGGTGTTCGGCAATTTGTGCTTTTGATGTAAGCTGCTTCAAGTGGCACAATTGAAGCACCATAAAAGCAGTTGCAATGTATAAATAAATATTTCTGATTATATTTTGCCTCCGATCCAATGTTTCACATGCCTTACTTTTCAACTAATTTGATGATTGGAAAACCTTTGGACAGTTAACCAGAAGCATTACACGCATACCACACACAGAGACACACACAAATACCATAATTTCCAAGCAGAACAAGGGGTGGGGAGACAATATTAAGATGCCATACATGTTACAAAAGCCAACATTTCTTTTCCACTTTTTTCTGGCACCCCAAGCATATTGGAAGGCTTTCATGTGCTTTTTTTTTCTTTTTTTTCTCCATGGAAATGCCCCCAATGTTTGAAACTCAAAAGTTTTGTAAAGTAAGACTGCAAAAATAAGATGTTCAATAGGACCAGTTGTGGCCCTTGTTTTGTAGGTTGCCCACTTCTGTTGCCCACCTACATGTTTATATTACTCTCTAAAACCATGAAGAGTAGAATCTTGTTTGACTTTAATCTATTACAATTTGTTTTGCGCTACGCACTTACAAAATCAGATTCCAAAATACTAGAGTGTCCATTAGTGGTGATTTAGGCAATTAAGTAAGATGGTGAGTAGATAAAAGAGATAGACAACGTCTGGTCCTTGACCTTTCTCAAGAATTTTTCCATTTGACTAAAATTCTCAAAGAGCCATTACATTGATTTCACTTATTTTCCTTTTCTTCTGAATCCTGCACAAACAACTCAGAGCACAGATGAAGGATGGCGAAATATCCATTTCTGTTTCCCTTGAGAGATAGAATCACCAGCTTAATTTAGCTGAAGTGGGTAGTTACCAGCATGGATGTAGAGGAAGGACCTTGATCTCAACATTGCATTGTGAGTTGTTAATTTAAAGCAGGAAGAAATTGCTGGACTAAGAGCTTTTCTGATTCTCGTGGCCTATTTGTGCTGCACATCAGCCATTAGATTTCATTAGTTTAAAGGTAAACTATGAAAGTTGGAGAAACCAGCTAAAAATCCAGAAAGTTGGAGGTCAAATCTATTTTGAAGCCTAAGAACAATATGACAAACGTGTTGGGAAAGGACATAAATTAGCTCCTTTGAAAGACTGGACTCTGGAGATACAGTTCTTCCTTTTAAGAGAAAGGTGGTAGTAATGGATTTTATAGGGTGGGGAATTTAACCTAATCACTTGCAATTAATGGAGGCTGATCATTAATCATAAAAAGAAGCAGCTTTGGAACTCCCATGCTGCTTAGGGCAGTCAAATTAACTATGCCTCCATGTGTATCTCTTTAAGTAATACATTAAAAGTGAAATATGTCAGATGTGATTAAGTCTCTAAAACCCTATCTTGGGATATAATGTTGTCCATCACAGATGTTTAAATACTCCAGTTAAAATGGTTGGTGTCTAAGATGATTCTGAGCATTCCAAATAAAACTGAGAAAAAAAATATGTAAATAATAATTATCATACATATACTGTGTGTGTGTGTGTGTGTGTGTATGTATGCTGGTCTTGTTGTATTCGGGTCTTTTCCCGTGTAAGATTGAGATTGCCTTGGCAACGTTTCAGCGAGGTCTCACTCGCCATCTTCAGGCTGGGTTTTGGGCTTAAAGTGTGATCAGAGCTGCAGTCTTTCTAAAAATCTTGGTTTGTGTGTGTGGAGTGCTGGCTTTCTTTCAGTAAGTGGAATGATTGATTGTGTGGTTGTATCATGATTGGTAGCTTGGTGCTGATTGGTGCTGGCTGTGTGTCTATTGTTGTTTCGTGTTGTAATGGCCTGGGTGGTGGATGGAGCTCGTTTGTTGACTAGGGCTGGTCAATACTGGACATCTGGAAACCATCCCTAGTGAACAAACGAGCCCCACCCACCACCCAGGCCCTTACAACACGAAACAACAATAGACAAACAGCCAGCACCAATCAGCACCAAGGGAAAATGGTTGTTGCAAATAGGGAAAAAATATGCCTGGTGTTTTTTTTCAATAGGCCAACTACTTGGATACAGATTTGGGGCACTGAAATTCAAGTTCTGTAATGAAGGCTTTGGCCACCTAATGAGAAGGAAGGACTCACTGGAGAAGCCTAATGCTGGGAAAGATTGAGGGCAAAAGAAGAAGGGGACAACAGAGAATGAAATGGCTGGATGGAGTCACCAAAGCAGTAGGCGTGAGCTTGAATGGACTCCAGAGGATGGTAGAGGACAGGAAGGTCTGGAGGAATGTGGTCCATGGGACCACGGTGGGTTGGACATGACTTCGCAACTAACAACAACAAATGACAGCTTTCTACTTTGTGGATTATGATCTTGTACTGATGAAGTGGTTTATGCATCCTATTGACGCTATGAGCTGTGCCATTGGAAATGCCTGTTGTTGAAAACTCTACTGCAACAAGTCATAGCTAGAAGTTCAAATTACATATTCTCTTGTCCTTCCCTCAGAGGAGGAAATGGCAACCATTCCAGTAGCCCACCAAGAAAACCAAATACTATAGACATTCATAGTCAAGACATCAACATGATCCTGAAAGATGAAATATTTTGAGCATCAAGAAAAACAAATAATTCAATAATAAGTGAAATAAAGCCAGACTGTTCAGTGGAAACAATAATTATTAAGCTAGATGTTTTAGACATAATGAGAAGGCATTGATGCTTTGAAAAATTCAAGCTCGCAATAGTTAAGATGTCTAGATTCTATCACTGATGACTTAAACAGGAGCTTATAAGAACTCAAAGAATGTATTTTTGATAGAAAATCCTGGCTAGGTGATATTCCATTATCACGATTAGTTGGAAATGACTGAATAGCAATAAACACATGAAAGAAATGATTTTTCAGAGTGATGTTGAAGGAAAGAAGATCACACTATAAAGAGCAGAAGACTGTGATACTAAAAGTTAGGGAAAAAAGCTGAATCACAGGGATGAGCAACTAGCATTTCTTTATGAATATGTGCCCCCTCTCAAGTTTTAGTACAGCCCCTCGAGTAATTCAACTTCTCATTCAATATAGAACAGGGGTGTCAAACTCGAGGCCCAGTGGCCAGATCTGCTTAGATCTGGCCACAGGGCTGCCTTGGAAACAGCAAAGGACTGGCCCGTGGTGCCTCTGGCAGTGAAAATGGAGCTCAGGAGGGCCATATGGGGCCTTCCAAGCTCCGTTGTCACGGGTTTTTAGGAGACTATCGCAGCCGAAAATGGAGTTTGTGAGGCCGTTTTCTCTGGCAGAGCGCTTGGGCTGCCACAGACACCCTCAACACTTGAGTGATGTCAAGCTAGCCATGCCCACCCTGGTCACATCCACTCCAGCCCCCCCAAGGTCAAACACAACCCTGATGCGGCCCTCAATGAAATCGAGTTTAACACCCCTGATATAGAAGATCCACCTATACAACAGAAGGAAACTCTAAACAAAACCACTCATAGATCAAAATCATATTGAGGCATTAACTTTATTAACATACTGGAGACTTACACAACAGTTTCCAATTTCTAAATTTCCTAACCCTTTTCTTTCTTGATATAGGAATACAGTAATCCTCGACTTATGACTACAATTGGGCCCAAAACATCTGTGACTAGGCGAGACAGTTGTTAAGTAGGGTTTGCCCTATTTTACAACATTTCTTGTTAAGTGGATCAATGCAGGTGTTAAGTTAGTAACACAATTGTTAAGTGAATCTGGCTTCCCCATCGACTTGGCTTGTCCAAAGGTCAAAAAGGGTTATCATGTGACCCTGAAAACACTACAACCGTCATAAATATGAGTCTGTTGCCAAGCATCTGAATTTTGATCATTTGGGAAGGTGCAACAGTCATAAGTGTGAAAAATGGCCATAAGTCACTTTTTTCAGTGCTGTTGTAACTTTGAACAGTCACTAAATGAACTATTGTAAGTCAAGGACTACCTGTAGAGTCTCCTTTACTCCATTTCATCTGCTACTGGCCAAGTTTATCCATATAATGCTTTTTTTCCCCCTCTCCCTCTAGCTCTCTTTCTTCTCAGAATTTTATCCACTTGGTCTGATGAAAACAAAAATCTTCAAATGTAGAAATTTGAAAACATTCAACCAGTTCAGTAATCATAAATTGGCTTAGATATTAAAGGAGACGTCTGCATCAGCTCCTCTTCAGCTGGGTACCCTTTCAATGTGCCAGACTACAATTCCCATGATCTCTTATCATGACTGTCATGCTTTCTCTGAAACGATTTATTGTGAACTTGTGATGCAGATCCATAGATCAGGAACCGTTCCAAACTGCAGATGGGTAGACCATAAAATATTTTAATTTGATGTATTCAATTTAGGTACCACCCAATTCCAAATTTACTATGGGTGGATTTTATTAATTCTACTGTATAGTGCAATATTAATGCAGTATCAGGGGTTTTCAATTCAGTTGTATAGAATGTGAAGGATGTGTGCTTTTGTTTTATTTTTATAATTTTTTATGTATGATGTACACTGAAGATGGCATTTAATTTCAGTGTACCAGGTAAAATGACAATAAAATAAACTAACCAATTAATACATCAGCAAAACAAAGAACTGTATTCTAACTGCTCAATCCTGAGCGGCATCTGAGCTTCAAATAGAAAAAAGGAAGGAAGAAGAAGGAGGATTGTTGTAAAATAAGATGGGTTTATGGGATGGTAAGAAAGCAATTTCAATTATATTGTCAATTGTAGGGGAGAAAAATTGTTACAAATACATATTAATAACAGTTATGAGATCATATAATTGTGAATGTATATATGAGAAATAAAAATAAAAAAAAGAAAAAAAAAGAAAAAAAAGAAAAAAGGAGTACCATATTTTTCAGACTATAAGACGCACCTTTTTTCCTCAAAAAAGAGGCTGGAAAACTGGGTGCATCTTATACATCGAATACAACATTTTTTGCCTCCCGAAGCCCCGCTCCCTTCACCAAAATGGGTATGCATACCCTTATGGAGGCTTTCAGAGAGCTCCTGGGGGCTGGGGAGGGCAGAAATAAGCAAAAAAAGGGCCGTTTTTGCCCCCCCCCCAGCCCCCAGCAGCACTTTATAAGCCTCCATAAGGCTATGCATGCAATTTATTTGACAAAAAATGGGCCCGTTTTTGCTCATTCCCCCTCCCCCGGAGCACTCTGCAAGCCTCCCCAAGACTATTCATGCCTTTTTAAAAAACGGGCCTGTTTTCGCAAAAAAGCGGGCCATTTTTGGAAGCTTTGCAGAGTGCAAAAACATTTCTTTTTCCTTTTGGAAAGCTCTTTAACTGATTGATGAAAATTACTTTGATCAAGTGCTGTGCCAGCAGAAACAAAGATTTAGGTGCTGCAGATTGTCAGCGATTTCCTTCTCCATCACATGGATAAATACACCTGGAAACATCTACCTACCTACCTACTTTCTCTCTCTCTCTCCCCCCCCCATCTATCTACTGTATTTCTCTCTCTCTCGCTCTCTCTCTTTCTATTTCTCTCTCTCTATCCTTCTACCTACCTACCTATCTACACACTCTCTCTCTCTACCTACCTACCTACTGTATTTCTCTATCTCTTTCTCTCCCTCTCTAAAAAATACTCCGGTGCGTCCTATACTCCGAAAAATATGGGTATATCTTGTCTCTTTAAAAATCTATCATAGTGATGGTTGGAAGTGATGAGAGTAGGAAATTACACTGCAACCTATTGTAGGTTGGGGAAGATCTTCATCATTTTTGTAGCTTGTATCAAATCTCTTTGAATTTACTGGATATAGACCCCCTTCCACGTGAGTCTTGACTCACTCTCAGTCCAGGGCAATAGTGTCTGATTCATTCTCAGAAGACGAATGTGATGACCTTTAAATTCAAACAGGTAATTTACTTATTGCATGTCTCCTCAGGAAGCTGCAGTGACGAAGGGAAAAAGCAGAACAATCAAAAACTCCATATAGAAATATTCAAAATGAATTCCTGTTTTAGAAAGAAGGAATGCATTGATATGAAAGCCACCAGCAGCTGCAGAGGGAAGATAAACAATGTTTAAGCTTAATAATATCAAATCATAATGTAACTTTTTTTTGCTTACAGTAACACACCTTACTGTGCATTTTTCAAGAAAATTTGGATCATATCAGGTACCAATAAACCCTTTAAACCTCAGGCAATAAGACCTAGCAAATCTTGGCTGTTTTTGCAAATAGTCAGAGTCAACATCAACTTAGTTTGCAGATGGTAAAGATGGGCCTACAAGCTAGATTGAAAGTAAGAAAAAACATTTAGGAAGAAGACAATGGCTTCTGTAGCATTGCCATGAAAACTGCATTGATGTAGTTGCTAGAAGAAAAATTCAGTGGTTAACTTTACATTTAAGTTATTTATAAGATAATATGATGTTTAACTGTGTTGTTTTTTTACTTTACTTAATCAGATAATCAACTTGGAAAATCCACCCCACTCTTATCACATACAGTAGAAAAGATAGAGAACAGAGGTTGCAATGGGTCAGTTGCTGAATTCTAATTCAGTTAAACAAAATTGACTCGTTAAAACTCTGGGGAAAGAAGTGTAGAATTTCTTTATGGATTTTTTGCTAAAAAAAATGAACTTGTGATATATGGCTTTGACCATTAGAAAAGGTAGAAGGGTAGACAATAGAAAGAAGGAAAATTTGTTGTAACATTCAAGTGGGTAAAAGAAAAGTGTAACTGCTGTTAAGAAAATCAAAAACTACTTTTCTTTTCTCTTTTTTCATTTACATTACTTTCCCCCCTTACTTTTCTCTTTCAAAATTTATAAAAAATTAATAAAATTATATGTACAAAAAGGAAAAAAAGTGTCAATTCCTCAAGGCAGCAGCACAGCATTCTTCATTTGGCAGTCAAAGCTCACATCTACATAAATATATTCTTTATAGGGCCTTTTTTGCATGCATAAAAATCTCCCTACACCCACTGTTTGTGGGAGACTTGTCTATTTATAAAATGAGGTTCTCCGAACCTTCCATAATGTTAGCTATGGGTTCTCCCGAACCCAGGTGAACCCATAGTGGCCCACACCTATTTCTAGTGTTAGACCTTTTGTAGGATCCTCCTCCCCAGTTTTGATTCCACTCTTGTATTCGACACCTTCTCTTCAGGTAGATCCACTGGTAAACCAGATAAAAAGAAGAGCTGAAGGGGAAACTGTCTGAACTCTTACCAATACAACTTAAGAAAAAAACCCACAGTCTTATCCTTTCAGTATTCCACTCTTGACCTTATCTAGAGAGGGAAGGAGAGGCTTCACGGTTTTATGCTTGTTCTAGGCACGGGTTGGAAGGGGAAGTGGCAGATCTCTTATCAATTACACACAGGTAAAGAATACAATACAATACAATAGCAAAGTTGGAAGGGACCTTAGAGGTCTTTTAGTCCAACCCCCTGCCTAGGCAGGAAACCCTATACCGTTTCAGACAAATGGCTATCCAACATCTTCTTAAAAACTTCCAGTGTTGGGCATTCACAACTTCTGGAGGCAAGTTGTTCCACTGATTAATTGTTCTAACTGTCAGGAAATTTCTCCTCAGTTCTAAGTTGCTTCTCTCCTTGATTAGTTTCCACACATTGCTTCTTGTTCTACCCTCAGGTGCCTTGGAAAATAGTTTGACTCCCTCTTCTTTGTGGCAACCCCTGAGATATTGGACCACTGATATCATGTCTCCCCTAATCCTTCTTTCTATTAAACTAGTCACACCCAGTTCCTGCAACCGTTCTTCATATGTTTTAGCTTCCAGTCCCCTAATCATCTTTATTGCTCTTCTCTGCACTCTTTCTAGAGTCTCCACATCTTTTCTACATCGTGGTGACCAAAACTGAATGCAGTAATGAAGAAAATGAAGTCTTCTCTCACCTGCCTTCTGTGTATCTGTAGAAAAGAAAGAAAGAAAAGCTCAGCCCCCAGCGAAATGCGAAAAACTAAAAGAGATTCCTAGTCGTAGACTCTTAGAAGAGAACTGCTCAGTAGCTCAGGGCAATATGACCAGGAAGGGCGTCAGTCAACGACTGAAGAACTAGGGTGCTGACCATTGTGCAAATGAGGCACAAGTGAACCAGACAGCACTGCCTGCATCAGCATGCATCAGAAAGCACCGCTTTTGATGTGCAGCATGAAAATATTAATGGAAGTGATCTTCCCAGTGAAGGAGGTAGATGGCTTCTCTCTTTTTAAAAATAGCTGATTTCTTTTCCTCATGATAACTCTGGTTTGTCTTTTCAACGTCTTTCCAGCTTTCTATTCCTCCTTCTGAGATGAGACACAGCAGAAACAGAGATCAAAGGTTTTCTTGGCAATGTTTTCACGTGATTGTCAGCTACACAATAGGTTTAATAAAAAATAATAAAATTGTGGAACTGACCTTGAAGCTAAACAAAATCAACAGCAAAGATGAAAAAGTTGGCTTGTTTGACAAGTGTGGCACTGCTTTCCTGCCTAGAAAAGAGAAACTTCTTGATCCAACCAGCATAATCTTCTCTCTGCTGCTAAAATTCCAAAAAGTCAAGTTGAGCCTCCAGTGGTCACCATTTTTCATCTCAGTTTACTCCAAAAAGCATTTCCCACTATTTATAGTACCAAAGCACAATAAACCCCTTGTGTTCCTTTGAATCAGCCTACCTTCTCCATCAAGCTTGTTTTCATTTAAGTTAGCCAAGAGACTGGTAGAATTGGCTATCTTGTTCCTTTCAGGAATCATCTTTGTATGGAATCAAACCTAACCCACCTGACTTTCTTCTGGAGATGTCCCTAGGCAGTGCAGGCCACAAACTGTAAATATGCTTCCAAGGATGTTTTTACCTAGTAGTCAGAGAACATACTACCTGAAGGTTGGAGAAAGATATTCTCAATCATTTGAAGGAGGGATTCTATCACAATAGATACAAACTTATGGTAAACCACTCCAAACTTGATTGCAGAAAATACAACTTCAGTAAAAGAGTGGTCAATGCCTGGAATGCACTACCTGACACTGAGGTTTCTTCCTCAAATCCCCAAAACTTTAACCTTAGACTGTTTACTGTCAACCTCACCCCATTCCTAAGAGGGCTGTAAGGGCCATGCATAAGTGCACCAGCATGCCTACCATCCCTGTCCTACTGTTCCCTTGTATTCACATTCATTTCATGTATTCATAATCATGTCTATACATATATCTGTTATCTAATTCATGCTTGATGAAATAAAATAAATAAAAAAGTAAAATAAATGTAAATTCCCCCTTGTGACTTACTTGCAGGTCAAACTATCCATTTCAGTGTACACAGAAGATTCATGGATTTATACATGATGGCCAGGCTACATGTTAAAATGTTCCCAAACTATGGTAAATTATATCCATATTGTGTATTGAGACCAAAGTAAATGTTAAAAGTAAAAGGATCCTTCTGTTTTGTTTTCCCCAATATCCTTACACACAATAGAAAAATATACAAGATGTGGTTGTCTATTAACATTGTAGGCATAGATTCTCATGCCAGATAAGCAGGCAAACAAGCTTTCTGTTGTGGCAAAAAAACAACATAATACTATTTTTATTACTTTGCTGCCTTCTAGTGGTTACCAAGATTTTGGGTAATATTAGTCATGGCCTGGAGCATGGGGAGAGTTTCATTAAGCTTGGCTTGAAGAAATCAAAGCAAATTAGCTAGAATACCCAAAATCTAAATTTCCATCTTGATTTTTTTTATCTCACCCTATGGACACCTTGACTTAGATTGAAATTATCTGCAGAACACCTTAACCCTAGAAAGTATATCTTATACCCTCTGCTTTTTACAGATCCCAGTTAATGAAATGGAGATGAATACCAACCCTGATAGTTGACAACAACTAGTGGACTTAAAATCCACAGGGATTCCTATCCCAGTTAAATCTGTCTTTTTCCATCATGTGGCCTTCTCAGTGGAATAAATCTTTATTCATAACTGTTAAAGATTTTCAAGGTTTTTAGCCTGCTGTTTGCATGGTTTTTAATGTATGCAATTAATAAATATGTATCTCTGCCCAGAGACTTTTGGAATTAAATGGCGTGGAAATTTGTAAATATTAATGAGTCAAATATGGTATTGGTCAATTAATCAGTTACATTGAGTGATATTTCCATAGTCAAAAGCTCAAACACCAAAAATATGTGCTTAACCTCACTAATTGCAATTATCTCTTAACAATTCAATCATCTTTTGCTGATTAAACTATAAATGAAAAATAGCTCTCCTTTGATTTGTTTATAAAGGAAGGCATGCTGTTTCATTTCTACGTGACTCGAGGGTACTAAAATAGAAACCTCCCCCCCAATGGAGGAGAGGAAAAGGCAAATATTTCAATATGATGATGAATGTTTGGTCGCTTTAGAAAGAAACAATATTGTCGGTTATTAAGACTCATAGATCTTTGCCAGACAGTAGAATTCAAAATTTGTTTAGAGAGTCTATCCGGATGCATAACTCTGCAATTTGCATCCTTCATCCTGCGTAAAAGCGGTTGCTTCTATCCAAGCATAAAAGCACCACCAATCTCAGAATTGCCAGTAATAAATCTGAGCATAAGCCTTCACCCGGCTTCATTCTACCACACTAGACCCCTAAAATAAATGGGATTTGGATGCTCCTACTTTCCACTGATAGAGGTGATCTGGAATACAGGTAGTCTTTGACTTATGACCGTAATTGAGCCCAGAATTACAGCCATCAGTATGCAGGTTATTAAGCAGGTAATCATCTGACCACATCCAATTTTACACCCTTTTTTGCAGTGCTCATATAGTGAGTGCCACGGGCATAAAGCAAACATTATAAAGTGCATGGGCATTCCCCCCCCCCCCAAAAATGGAAGTAAACACAGGTTTCTGGCAGAAAACATCATTTTAAAAAAGCCAGTTTGGTCTTGTGGTTAAGGCACTAGGCAAGAAACCAAGAAACCATGAGTTCTAGCTGTAAGCCATGAAAGCCCTTGGGCAAGTCACTCTCTCTCAGCTCAACATACCTCGTAGGGTTGTTTTAGGAGAAAAATAGGAGAAAGAAAGTACATTGGGTATGTTCACTGCCTTGAATTATTTGTAAAAATAGTAAAGGTGGGATGCAAACAAATAAATCATGGTCACATAACCATTTGTTGTTGTTGTTAGTCGGGAAGTCATATCCGACCCATCGCAACCCCATGTTCTTCCAGGTCTTCCTGTTTCTATCATCCTCTGGAGTCCATTCAAGCCCATGCCCACTGCTTCAGGGACTCCATCCAGCCACCTCATTCTCTGTCATCCCGTTCTTCTTTTGCCCTCAATCGTTCCCAGCATTAGGCTCTTCTCCAGTGAGTCCTTCCTTCTCATTAGGTGGCCAAAATATTTGAGTTTCCTCTTCATGATCTGGTCTAAAGAGCAGTCAGAGTTGATCTCCTCTAGGACTGACCAGTTTGATTGCCTTGCAGTCCAAGGGACTCGCAGGGATCTTGCAAATCCAGGCCAGTTGCTAAGTGACCAAAATATGATCATATGATCAGGAGGGGGGCCAGCCATCGCAACTTCAAATCTTGGTTATAACTACTTGTGGAGAGGAGGAGTTCCATTATAACTTCAGTCATTAAACAGCAGGTCCACCTATACCATGAAGTATCTGGGATAGCCAGAGTTCACTAGAGATTAGATTTTTCTTTTATTAGTTCCCCTAATTTATACTTTCTCCTTAAAATGCTATGCTTAGATTCTGCTATTTTCTTTTGTTTCTTTTCTCTTTTTTCTTTTGCCTAGCTTCCCACTATCAGAAGCATCTAATTGCAAGATCAGAGCATCACAACTGTACTTTCATTCTCTGCAGAAATTCTTGGAAATGTTTTAGGTAAAGAGTTTCCTAAAAGGGGAACGATTCAGGATCCATCAAACTTCAGGCTGCCAATGCTTGATTAGCCCAGCAGCAGCTTTTAAGGGAGTTGGTCAGAAGACTTGACCCTCAGTTTTTGCTCAGGGAATGTGCCACATTGATTTGTTGAACCAAAGGGTTTTTTTTTTCCCTGGTAATTTTATCCATTCTGAAAGAACTCTTTTTCCCATCTTCTATGCCAGTGTTTTTCAACCTTTTTTGTGCAAAGGCACACTTTTTTCATGAAAAAAATCACGAGGCACACCACCATTAGAAAATGTTAAAAAATTTTAACTCTGTGCCTATATTGACTATATATAAAGTAATTTTCCCACGGCACACCTTACACTATGTCACGGCACACTAGTGTGCCGCGGCACAGTGGTTGAAAAACACTGTTCTATGCCATGTCCAACAACTCTTATTTTTGCCATCTTTTAAGGATAGCAATGCTGTGTAGATTATGGATGGAAATAATGCAAAGCCAAGCTTGAGTAGGACTTAGTCCTACATAACAGGCCCCTGGCTCTATGGAAACCATGGCAACAAATGCTTTCATATATCTGGAAAGATAGGAATCATTACACCCTTTAGAACAGGGGTGTCAAACTTGATTTCATTGAGGGACGCATCATGGTTGTGTTTGACCTCGTGGGACCCAGGGGACGTGGCCAGGGTCGGCATGGCCAGCTTGACATCACTCATTGAGGCTCCGTTTTCAGACATGACGGCCTCCTGGAGCCCTCTTCCAGTGAAAACAGAGCCTGGGAGGGGCGCGTGTGGCCCTCCTGAGCTATGTTTTCGCTGGCAGAGGCACCACAGGTTTGTTCCTTCACTATTTCCAGGCCAGATCCGTATCCAGATCCTTCAGGCTGGATACGACCCAGGGGCTTTGAGTTTGATACCCCTGCTCTAGAAGATCTACCTCACATTTCTAACCTCTTCTCTGGAAGAAACTGGGATTTCATCTCAACTAATGACTAACTCCAGCATCAGATGGCTACAACTACAGTCACTCCCTATTGAGATGTGGCTGTCACTGTTAGCCATCTTTGTTATGTCTTAGCCTCGAAGATGTGGCTCCATCTCCGAGTCTCGCCATTGGTCGAGGCGCGCGCGCGGCAAGAGCAAGAAAGTTACTGCGCGGTGATTGGCTACCCGTGGGACAGCCTGCATATAAATTGCTGTCAAGTGGGAACTGTTCAAGCTTGTTGGTTCTGGAGTTGCTGTTGCGTTAGCTGTTGTAATAAAGCCTTGTTATCCGAGTCACTGCCTTGCCTCAGTCATTGCCACACTTTCAAACATAATATTGGCAGTGAGGATGGGATCTTCTGAGGCATAGGAAGAGCTGTATCACGTAAGAATTTTTTTTTAATTAACACAAGGCTTTTTGGTTAATCGCTGAGGCAATCTCCTCAGAATGTGTCTTTCTCACTTCGAACCACTTCGAACAATTTTGCACCATTTGCTCCAGGTTTAGAGTCCTTGGAGGCGTACATTGACTGTTTCAAATGTTTCCTCGAGGCAAACAATCTGGGTAACTTGCCTAGTGAGGGAAAGAGAGCCAAATTCCTGAATGCTTGCGGGCGCGAGATGTTCGGAACAGCCAGGGCTTTGGCCGCACTGCAACCAGTCCAGTCCCTATCATGGGAGACTGTTGGCAAGACTGCAGAACCATTACACCACAGCTCCATCTTGCATAGCTAGGCCCTATACGTTCCAACAAAGGCTACAGAAAGAGGGGGAGTCAGTGGACCAGTACGTGGCTGCCCTCAGGGCTGCAGCGTTGCACTGCAATTTTTCTAATCTAGATGACTCCTTACTTCAGCAATTCATGTGTGGGGTGACCGATTTGAGGCTGCGTCACCGTTTGTTGGCCCATTTTGAGCTCAGCCTACAAGCGGCGTTAGATGAGGCTCGTGCCTCTGCCGAGATTGAAAGGGGTCAAGCTGCAGCGTCCCCTGCATTACCATCCACTAAGACTGTCTATTCATCACGGGGAGATGGACGAACATCCTTCGTCTGACACTGATGAGGCTGGTGTTGACTGCCTCAAAACAGCAGGTGGCAGAGCAGGGCGTTCACGAATGAAATTAACTCAGAGCCACTGTGCTGGTTGTGGTGGGAGCCATGCCTGTGTCTGGTGTCATTTCAAATCAGCTACTTGCCACAAGTGTGCGAAAAAAGGACATTTGGCTAAAGTGTGCCGTGCACCATCTCCTCCCCAAGGTCAACCAGCTGACCGTTCAATTTATTGCAAGCCAAAGTCATGGTTTTACCACACTGTTTTGCAATTTTTCATGAACAGTGGCAGGTTGCTCTGCCTAACAGCCAGACCAATGCGACATCAGGGAATAAAATTTATCTCAGCTTCCAACTCGAGGGCAAGCCCTGTTGCTTGGAGGTGGACACTGGCTCTTCAAAGTCTATTGTATCCTGGCCTACTATCAAGCGTTTGGTGACTTCCCTATCAAAGAAGCACCTGTCACCTTGCTTTATTAAGTTGCGGAACTATCAGGGGGAACTATATTCCAGTAGTAGGCATTGGCCGGTTCCAAGTGGTCACTCCGAGGTTTGAGGGCAGGCTTCCCCTCATCGTCGTCCAGGGCAACCTCCCCAGTCTACTGGGCCTGGACTAGTTCGATGCCCTGGACCTCAGCATCACTGGGGTGCATGCAATGACGAGTCTTGATGATTTTGTAGGCCTGACTAAGGAGTTTGCTGCCATTTTTGATGGATCATTAGGTAATTATAAGGGGAACCCCATTAGTTTTAATTTGGACCTTCAGATCGCTCCCATCTGTCTCAAGCCCAGGAGGGTTCCCCTGGCCCTGTGTCCGAAGGTGGATACTGAACTAGACAAGTTGATTGCCCAAGGGGTGTTAGAGCCCGTGGATTACTCCAAATGGGAGACCGCGATCATGATTCCTTTGAAATCTGATGGCTCCATTAGATTGTGTGGGGATTTTAAATGCACGATAAACAGGGGTCTCCAATCGAACCCCGACCCTGTCTCTGTAGAACAGGAACTGCTTCATACGTTGGGACGGGGCTCCATTTTCACCAAACTGGACCTTGCTCAGCATATCAGCAGCTTCCTGTGGATGCTGCTGCTGCGGAAGTGCAGACTATTGTCACCCATAGGGGAGCTTTTAAATGCCGGAAGCTCTAGTTTGGTGTCAGTGTAGCCCCGGGCATATTCCAGAGCCTTATGGAGCAATTGCTCCATGGCATCTCGGGAGTTGTCTCGTACTTCGACGATGTGCTTATTTCTGCCAAAAACAGCACTGAACTCATGGCAAGGTTGCGTGCCGTTTTGTCGAAGTTCCAGGAGGTGGGGTTAAAGCCTAAGCCTTCTAAGTGTCAGATAGGGGTAACCGAAGTGGAATTTTTGGGGTATCTGATTGATGCCAAGGGCATCCATCCTACCACCTCAAAGATAGCAGCCATTAAGCAGGCTCCTGTACCAACCAATAAGGCCCAATTGCAAGCTTTCCTTGGGCTCCTAGATTTCTATTCCATGTTTTTGCCCCATAAAGCCTCTGTAGCAGAGCCTTTGCATCGGCTCCTCGATAGCAGGGCCACTTGGAGGTGGGGTCTTAGGAAGGCAGCTGCTTTTTGGGCTGTAAAGGGGCTTTTAACATCCAATGCTGTCCTTGTCCAGTATTGCAACCACCTGCCTCTGATGCTCACATGTGATGCGCCACTATTTGGGATGGGTGCCATCCTGAGCCACAAGCTTCCAAATGGGTCTGAGGCGCCTCTTGCATACTTTTCAAGAACTTTGTCCCCTCGGAACGAAATTATAGTCAATTAGACAAGGAGGCATTTGCAGCGGTAGCTGGAATTAAACAATTCCACAACTACCTTTACGGACGTTTCTTTGAGTTAGTGACAGACCATAAGTCTTTATTGGGTTTATTGGCAGGCGATAGACAAACTCCTTCTATCTTATCGCACCACATGTCCCATTGGGTCGTAATCCTTGCTGCTTACAATTATAAGCTGATCTATCGGCTCGGGAAACAGGTGGGGCATGCGGATGCCCTAAGTCGTTGCCCCCTGCCAGTGACCGAGGCTGACCCGGATCCTGAACCTATGGTTTTACTGATAGAGGACCTCCCGGTTCCCTTAATGGCCACAGATGTTGCCACCCGTTCGGCTAGGGATGCTACTCTAGCTCAGGTTTTGGATTGGGTAAGGAGAGGTTGGCCGCAGATGCAGTTTACCTCGCAGTTCCTGCCATTCAAACACAGGCAGCATGAACTGTCGGTACAAGAAGGGTGCCTACTGTGGTGCCATAGAGTGGTCGTTCCTCCTCAACTTCAGGAACCTATCCTCCACTGTCTGCACGAGGGGCACCCTGGAATAGTCAGGATGAAGGCCTGGGCCAGAGCTACGTTTGGTGGTCTGGCCTGGATCAGGATATTGCGCATTGGGTGGCTAGGTGTCAGGACTGTCAACAGTCCAGGCCAGTTTCCCCCACGGCACACCCTAGGAAGTGGGAAGACCCCAAGACTCCCTGGGCTAGGATCCATTTGGATTTTGCAGGGCCTTTCCATGGACAGATGTTCCTGGTAGTGGTTGATGCATATTCAAAGTGGGTGGAAGTCGTTCTCATGCCATCAACTACTACCAAGGCTCTGATTAGGGCATTGCAAAAGATGTTCGCAACTCATGGGTGCCCAGATGTATTGGTATCTGATAACGGGGCCCAATGGCGTCTGCGTCTTTTCAGATATTCTTAGCGGGACACAGCATCCGCCATGTCTTGGTGGCCCCTTACCATCTTTCAAGCAATGGCATGGCGGAGCGGATAATGCAATCTGTTAAGGAGTCTCTGGCTAGGCTAGGACCAGGGGAATGGCGGGCCCAAATTGACAGATACCTGTTAGTACCGCACACAGTTCCATGTCCCCTAACCAACCGCAGCCCTGCAGAGTTGTTAATGGGCCACAGTCTCTGGACCAATCTTGATTGACTTCACCCCAGATACTGCAATGACAAACCTATCAACAACAATGACCATGCCAGGGGTTTTGAAATGGGGGACCCATGGGGAACTATGGGGGTGAGCCGAGGTGGTTACCGGGGTGCATTCTGCAATTAACGGGTCCCTGCTCTTATAGAGTTGGCCTAGGCGATGGGCGCATTTGGCACCGCCACATTGATCAGCTGTGACCGTGTATGGCCTTGATGCAGATGCCAGCTGATCTCTTCCCAGTTGGTCCTATAGACCCCCGTTTGTTCCGGGCACCACTACAGAAATGCCGCGTTGCCTGACCAGGCAGTCCACCATTCTGGTCCCAGACTTACCTGGGGAATCAGGGTTGCATCCAAAGTTGCCAGGTGGAGAGTTAGTGCAATCACGGGACGTTCCCCTGGAGAAGTCTCCTCCTCCTCCTTCTCCTGGGTCAGTTCCAGCCAAGCCAAGAAGATTGGACCGCATGCACAGGCGGCCTGCATATTTGAAGGATTACGCATGCACCAGACTGGTGGAGAGGGGTGTTATGTCTTAGCCTCAGTGGCTCCATCTCCGAGTCTCACCATTGGTCAAGGCTTGTGCGCGGCAAGAGTGGGAAAGTTACTGTGCAGTGATTGGCTACCAGTGGGACAGCCTTCATATAAATTGCTGTCAAACGGGAACTGTTCAAGCTTGTTGATTCTGGAGTTGCTGTTGTGTTAGCTGTTGTAATAAAGCCTTGTTATCCGAGGCACTGCCTTGCCTCAGTCATTGCCACCCCTTCAAACACAATAGTCTTCATCATAGGTGTCCCTAAAAACCCTTGATGACAGTACACCCATGCAATAATGCAATGATGTATGAAATGCAATTGTGGCTTTTTATAGACATCCGCAGGGGGTGGCAGCTTCTAGAGTAGGATTTATTGTTTTATTTTATTGTTGTCTCATTAGCAAGGCTAGTCTCGCTAGTGGAGGTAACTGGAGGTTGTATGATTGATTGGAGGTTGTGGTGGCCTAGAGTCAAGAAGAACACTATCAATGGTGCACTGGCTGTTGAGATTTCTAGGGAATTATTACATCCAGTGTTATTAGATTGAAGTAAGCACTGACAGGCTGGGGAGGAAGCTAGGGAAAAAACAATTCATCTCCCTTAAGAAAAAGTGCACATGCAGATTTGGCTTGCTTACAGTGCCATCTGCTGCCAAGGAAGGGGAATTGCTTCACAGGGCAGACTGACAGCTAACCTAGAAGAATAGAATAGAATAGAATAGAATAGAATAGAATAGAATAGAATAGAATAGAATAGAATAGAATAGAATAGAATAGAATAGAATCAGAGTTGAAAGGGATCTTGGAGGTCTTTTAGTCCAACCCTCTGCTCAGGCAGGAAACCCTATACTATTCAGACAAATGGTTGTCCAATCTCTTCTTTAAAACTTCTGGTGTTGGAGCATTCACAACTTCTGGAGGCAAGTTTGATCAGACCAGGGGTGTGTGGCTGGAAGGGTGGCTGGGGACCTCCAAAGCAGCTGGATACTCTAAAGGGATGGTATTCCCACTGAGAGCGCTAGCGCTAGGAATGCCTATGTGAAATGCTCTAACATGTCTTTAAAGAAGCATTCATTCCTCTGGGCCTTTGGAACTCCAGCAAAATATGCCTGATTACCCTTCAGTAATCCTTGGTCATTGCTGAGTGTTCCGGGTGGTGTACAGAAGCTTTCAATTCCATATAGAGCATCTACCATTAGTCACTAATGGGTCCTATTCACTGCAACAACAGTGTCAGTTTTCTCTTGCATTACAGCAACTTTAATGTTATTTATATGGGTTTTGGAATTGTATTCCCTTAAAATTCATTTCCTAAAAATTGTTCTCTGGTTTTGCATGTTTGGGATGAGGGGTCTTCTCCTTGGTGTATTCGGATATCTGTTCCATAAAAATTGGTTAAACATGCCCAGAGGATTCTATGTGCTTCCCAAAAGCTTTTGGGGATGTTTTCCTTCCAAGACTTTTAAAAGGATTTATCAGATTATAATTTTTAAATGTGCCCTAATGATGAAATGGTTGAAGGACTACTGACCATGGACGTGCAGTCACGGGAGGCAGGGGAGGCGGGGCCTTACCAGTGTCATGAAGAAAAGAAAATAATTTTTAAAATAATTAAAAAGGCTAAGGTAGTTGCTGCCAGACTCCGGAGTCACAGTGACTCTGAATCTGCTTAGTGCTAACTGTAGGGGGAGGCGAGAGAACTATGGGCCTCCTTTGCATAAGGAATTTTTTGCCTTTTAACGCTTGCTCAGAGTTAAGCAAGGATTAACGTGATTCTCCCGCCTCCTGATCTGGGAGCAGCAAATCATGCCTTGGTAGCCTTGCCTAAGTAAGTTGCTTTTTTATTTAACTTTTTCCATTTTCATCATGGCGGGCGGACAAGAGGAGAGTTGAAATCCACAGCTGGAAAAGGTATGTGGATCGGATGGAGGGAGGGGGGGGGTTCAAAATGATAATTTAATTTGTAATTTTTTGTAAGGAATTTGTGGGTGTGTGTGTGTCCGTGTGTTTCTTTCGGAGGGGCAAGGCGGTGGAGCGCAGCAGAGGCAGGGACGTTCTCGCCGCTGTGTCCAACAGGCCAGGCATCTCGCGTTTATGTCCGCTATAAATGCGAGACGCCTGGCCTGTTGGACACAGCGGTGGCGGGGGGAGGAATGGGCTGGGTAGGCTGGCTGGCTGGGGAGAAGGAAATCATGACTGCTCAGGCTCCAGCGGCAGAGCTTTAAAGTGGCGGCAGGTACCGGCGGCAGGACTAAAGTCCCAGTGCCACGTCCACCATAGAGTGGGACCGGGTCCCGCTCTATGGCGGATGGGGCCGGGACTTTAAAGCCCTGCCGCCGGTGCCCTGCCGTGGCGGCAGGGCTTTAAAGTGGCGGCAGGCACCGGCGGCAGGACTTTAAAGTCACAGCGCCGCGTCTGCCATAGAGCGGGTCCCGGTCCTGCTCTATGGCGGACGTGGCACCGGGGCTTCGGCAGGGCTTTTGCGCTTGCCTCACTGGCCATGAAGCTCACCGCACGTCACTGCTGCTGACTAATCACATTAAGTTGATTGCATTTTAATTAACTGATATGTCAATGAATGAAATTAACAGGGCACTCAACCCAAAATACAGTCTTTAACTCAGCAAACATTGCAAATATAAATGGTTTGTATACAACATCCCAGAAGGGAGCTGCTGTAAAAACCTCTATGGCTGTATTTGCACAACATACTGACTTTACTGAATTATGGTTTAATAAAATCATCCAATTATCTGTGTTCATACAACATTCTTGGGGAGGTCAGTTTACATTTTAGCTGTTGCATTTGCACAACATAATCCGCTTGGTTGCTGTTATCTGTACATAGATTGTGTATTATTATTGCGCCCCTTCCTGGATCAGGATGCTCTGTGCACAGTCACTCATGCCCTCGTCCTTTCTTGCCTGGACTACTGTAACGCTCTCTACATGGGGCTGCCCTTGAAGAGCACCCAGAGGCTTCAACTGGTCCAGAATGCGGCTCCGTGGGTTATCATGGGGATACCTAGGTGCTCCCATGTTACACCACTTTTAGGCGGCCTGCACTGGTTGCCGGTTGTCTTCCGGGTGCGATTCAAGGTACTAATTATGATCTTTAAAGTGCTCCATGGCTTAGGCCCAGGGTACCTGCGAGACCACCTACTGCCACTAGTAGCCTCCCACCGCCCAGTGCGATCCCACAGAGATGGCCTCCTCAGGGTGTCGTTGGCCAGACAGTGTCGGCTAGCAACCCCCAGGGGGAGAGCCTTCTCTGTGGGAGAGCCTTCCCTCTGGAATGAGCTGCCCCCTGAGCTTCGTATAATCCCCGACCTCCGGTCCTTCCGACGCACCCTAAAAAGTGGGCTTTTCCAGCAAGCCAGCCTGGCTTGAACAAAACAAAATAAATTATTGATCATTGTTAATTTTAATTCAGTTTTTTTAAAAAAATGTTGTAAATCCTAACTGGGTTTGTTTGGGATATTCTATTTAATTTTTTTAAAACTTTTGTATTATGTGTTTCTTTTAATGTTGTACGCCACCCTGAGTCCTTGGGAGAAGGGCGGCATATAAATCTAATAAACCAAACCAAACCAAACATTAGGAAAGATAAACATGACTACACTCAAACCTTACAAATTAGACAATATTTTAGCCAAGTTACGGTTACAAAATCAGCCTATGTTCTTTCTGTTTGAAATTTAGAGACAACATAAGCATTTCCTTCACCAACTTAGCCTCATCTCTTATTTTATTTGTACACTGGTCCTCTTGTTTGAGGACCACAAAAACTGGGAGCCTATACTGTAGTATAAAATATTAGGATTGTGCATATTTCAGATTTCATCCAGAAATTGTGCTTCAGAATGTGCAGGAATCCAGCATCTTACAAACAGGAACACCTCAACACTATTCCAAAGAATAGAGTACCGTTTGGGGGAATGTATAGTATAATGTTTCCCAATCCTGGTTGTTTTTGCTGTTGTTGTTAGTGTATGGCATTGTTATGTTAGCTAGGAGACCACAATACATTTGCAGAATAGTAATTTATCTGCCAATTTACCAGCTGTGTTGTAGGATATGCTCATGTGCTTCCCAAGATGTGCCAGAGGAGAGCGAGCTGGCTTTGCACCAGAAAGAAAGATGAGCAGCTGTTCCTGAAGCGCCATCCTAGGCCCTCTCTCTTCCCTAGACCCGCCTCATAAAAAGGTGCCGCAACTAGGAAGCCAGCAGGAATCTGACTGACTGCATGGAACACCAATTCGTCCCCCCACCAAAGTGGTACCTATTTATCTACTTGCATAGAACATGCTTTAGAACTGTTAGGTAAACAGAAGCTGAGGTCAGTGATGGGAGCTCACCCCATCACACAGTGCTAGGACTTGAACCACTAAAGCAAAGACTATCTCCAGCATCATTAAACCACTGAGCCACAGCGCCTCCTCAATCTTTGTGCCTTCAGTTGTGCAGATTGGGGAAATCCAGGAGTTGAAGTCCAGACATCTTAAAGCCGCCCAGGTTGAGAAACAATAGTGTAGTAGCACATGAATCTAATAAATATAACTGTAGAATTTCTTAAGAATGGGAAGTAGAGATAGGTGTTTAACTCTTCACCGAAAAGCAATAAGAATTTAAAAACTTTATTTAGTCCTACCATTTTGTCATTCATATATTGCTCTCTGTTATAATTGTTTTTCCACAACCAAATCAGCTGTATGGCTGATCATTTGTTCACAGTGCCTTATTAACCCTGCCTTATTAGTGTATTCCTTAAAAATGATGTTAAATATTACATTATCAAATGCAAAATATTCTTCCAAAGATGGTTTTTCTTTCTAAAAGCAGTTTATCAAACAAGCTTCTTAAAGGGGAATGTTGTAAAACTAAAGAAAATGCTAACCAATGTGTAGACGTGAGGGGAGGTTTTGAAAGAATTCTGAAATCTCAAAGTCTCATTTTCAGAATAAATTCATTCTTAGCCATATAAAGATCTATAGGCAGAGGTGGGTTCCTACTGGTTCACACTGGTTCGGTGGAACCGGTAGTGGAAATGGCAACTGGGTCTCTGAACCGGTAGGGACGGCATGCTTGCCACACCCCCGAATCGTTTCCCGCGACAACTTTTTTCCACCTTTTTAAATGTTCTGCGCATGCACAGACCTATTTATAGGCAACTGCGTGTGCGCTGGGTACGTGTCAGGCCCTTGCACAAAATTGTGTGTGCACTGAACCAGCGGTAATGCTAGAAGAAACCCACCCCTGTCTGTCTATAGGTTTATGTTCTGAAGTCAGGGGGTGGGGTGGGTGTTTAAATCATGCTTCTGCTTGTTTTGTCACATAGTTTCATAGCTTCTACTTGAGAGCGTATCCATGCAAATATTCTTTTTTTATTACTATCCCAAGGAAATGATGTTTCAATTGTCCTAAACTCATTATCCTTCAAAGAACTTGGGTCTCCCCTACAGATCTGAATGGAAAAGCAGGGGAAATTATATCCATAGCTGACCATGGTGAATCTCTGGCAAAAGGCATTTATTGTTACAATTATTTTTTAAAACAGAGGCCTGTGAGGTCAAAATCAGCACCCCAGCCACTTTTAGTTAAGCAATATCAGGCTTGTAATACCTTGGAGTTAAGAGACACGATGGAAAGTTACAAAGGGATACAGAAACGAGGGCTGTTTTTATCACACGGGGGAGACTAACAATGGCAAAACACACAAGACAACACTCACCCCAGAGGTGATTTTACTTCCTCTGCTTGCTCTGGGCTCATCACCAAATTAGATTGCCTTTTCTTCTTCATTAACCCAGCCCACCCCCACCCTTTCTGGAATACTTCCCTCCAAAATTGGTATTCTTACCACCCCTCCTGTATTTGGATTCCGTCTTCAGAAGGACCCATGTGGGAACAAAAAAACAAATCATCTCATTGTTTGGGGGGGTTTCTTCTCATCCATGCCCACCCTCTTCCCTCCCCAGATACGAACATTTCTTCTTCACAACTTCCTTTTCCCCTTATGTCCCCCTCCCTCCCTGAAACACACGAGATGGCTTCTCCCATCAATTCTTTACATTCACAAACAACGAAAGCAGAGGACAGTCCCAGTTCCTCAGTCAACACTTTGCATTAAGGCAGCCTCCACCATGTACTGCCGCCTGCTGCCATCTTTCCTTGGAGCTGTCAGTCCAAATTGTTATCTGCTTGAAGGCCTCTTTACCTTGAGGCCTCTTCCTTTAATTCCTTGTTCTTCCGGACCTCCTCAGCATGCTTATCCTTTTAAAAAAAAAAAAAAGATATCACAAGATGTGGCTAGAGTCATCAATTTAGTGGGATAGGCAAATTCATGCATAGGACTCCCATTTTTCCCCCTTTTAACTACCCTGTAATCCCTTGCACTGGGGTGGAATCGGGGTGACTGAATGGAACTGAGCGTTTACTGCCCCGATGCTCTTCCTGACACCTATGCAGAGCTCACAGCAGATATTTTCTCTTTGCGCCCAGAGAGAGAAATATCTGCCTCTAGGATCGAATTCACAGCCTCCTGATTGTGAGGTGAGAACTCCACCTCTAGGCCACCATGATGTTCATGCATAGGAGTCCCATAGCTTCCATCAATCTTCTTGAGAAGCTGCACATCTCTGGATATCAATAACCGTGAAAGAAAAACAGGCTATCATGTGCCTAGAGCAGTGATGGGCAACCTTTTTGGCGTGGTGTGTCAAAAATCGGCAAAAAATCGAGCATAACTCGCGTTGTGTGTCACTTCGACAAAAACATAATTTTGCGCAATTTATAGTTTAAACTACAAAAATGTATAATGGCGCTCACAGTTCCCGTTGGCACTCCGCTGTTCCCTGCTGTGGTGCGGTCGTAACCGACAGTCCCAGGAGTAGACTCTCTGTGCCGGCCTGACTGGAGAGAAGCGCGCACTGTTCCTGCGCTCCTCTCCTGCGGGTCCTCCCTCGCCGCGCTGATGACGTGTGTGCGCACGGCACGCACGCCTTACCAGCAGCCCCTGCGCTCAGAAAGGGGCGGCGGCGATACAGTAAGTGAGTGTGGGCGGGGAAGATCACACGTCCCGCCCCCCCGTTCCTCCAGCACAGATTCTTTCATCCTTGGTGGCCGTGCAGGAGCCGAGGATGAATCGCATGAAATCCTGTGCGTGTCACCCCAAATGGCTACGCGTGTCAGCACTGACACGCGTGTCATAGGTTCGCCATCACTGGCCTAGAGACATCTAGTTGGCTTCCATAGAAACACAATTACTGGGTTCATACAAGATATATCTGATGGATCTTCAGCAGCTATCAGCTCTTTGAACTGAAGATAAAAATCCTGAAAGAGGAGCCATCCTGTTTTTCTTCACACGCATTGTAGTCTAGCACACATGCCTTGATCCAGTGCAATCCACACCTTCCATCTCCATCCTTACTAGCGTTGACCCCTCACCTTCTCCTGAAGACGTTCCAACATAGCAGCTAAATGTGCCTCTCGATTCTCCTTGTTGGACTCCATTTTCTGTATCAGCCTCTCTTTGGCAGTTTTGATGAAATTGTTGTTCTCCTCAATGGCTTTCTGGATGACCTCCCGCTCATGTTCCCGCTTTCCTGCCAAATGCTTCAGGAGTTCTGCTTCCTGGTACTGTAGCCATAGAATAATATGAGAATGATGTACATATATCGGGTGCAATGACCAAAGGACAATGCAGCAGAGCCTAGTTTAGACACAGAAGGCTCCAAATGAAGCTCAGCTAACAAAATCTATGCTTTTCTGGGCTATTTCGCATTGATAACAAGATTGGATCTGATGACTTGATGAAGAAAGAAATTCCAACACCTAAATGGTTCCACCACAAAATCGCGGAGGACAAAATCGCGCTCGACGAAAGCACGCATTTGACGTCATCACAGCGCGATGAAAACATCGCGCTGTGATCAAAAAATGTAAAAATAAAGCTAAAACCTTACCCTAACCCCCCCAAACCTAACCCTAAACCTAACCCTAAACCTAACCCTTAACCTAACCCTAAATCTAACCCTAAACCTAACCGTTAACGTAACGCTAAACCTAACGCTAACCCTTAACCTAACGCTAAACCTAACGCTCTAAACCTAACCCTAACCCTTAACCTAACCCTAACCCTAAACCTAACCCTTACCTTTATGTGAATCGGCTTGGTTTAATTTTAATTTTATTTAAATTTTTAATTTTTTTCGTCGCGCTGTGATGACGTCACATGCGCGCTTTCGTCGAGCGCGATTTTGTCCTCCGCGGTTTTGAGGGGTCACGCACCTAAATGACTGATGATAGAAAGACAACCTGTTAAAAAGTCAAATATCAGCACTGGGCTTCAGTAGCCTGTTTGCTGTGTATGTCAGAGTTCACTCACGTCTAACCCTTGCCTCCTGGCCTGGCCCAAAAACAAAATTAGGGATGTTTATTACTAAGAGCTTTGCAACAAGAGATGAACGCAGCTGGAATATATCATGCACACTCCAGCACAAATATCAATATATACGTGTGAAGTATGCAACACTACTTTTATAAGAAACTTTCTATTTTACCTGATTTAAAATTGGGGATTGATGGCATTCCCAAATGCTGTATCGCTATTTCCTTCTTTTCCTTTTCCAAAAATCTTTTGTCCAGACTGACTATGTTGGTTTAGGATTATGTGAGCTGTAGTCCAACAGTAGCAATAGCAATAGCACTTAGACTTATATACCACTTCAAGGTACTTTTACAGCCCTTTCTAAGCGGTTTACAAACTCAGTATATTGCCTCAACAATCTGTGTCCTCATTTTACCCACCTCAGAAGGATGCAAGGCGGAGTCAACCTTGAGCCTGGTGGGATTCGATCTGCCAAACTGCAGCTAGCAGTCAGCTGAAGTAGCCTGCAGTACTGCACTCTAATCACTGCACCACCCTGGCTAAAGTACATAGCTAAATTGATGAATGGCTAAGAAGACAGATTTCCAATTGCCTTATAGGGATTTTGACATTTGTCAATCGCCATTTTCCAACCAAGTATATTTTTTGTAATCTGTGTTCATCAAGATACATTTGGGAAGTCTTCTTTCACCTGCTGAATGCTTAAGTACAGCAGGAAAACCTGTTCAGTGTCATGTATGCAGATTTTTTTATATCCCCAGCCTTCTTCTCTATGGTTAAAGTAACAATGTTGGGACAAAATCTTTCAATTTAACTTATACCAGTTTCCCTTGCAGGTCAGGATCTCACTTCCATCTATGTATCCTAAGGGGTACTTTATAGCAGTGTTTCTCAACCTTGACAACTTGAAGTCCTATGGACTTCAACTCCCAGAATCCTCCAGCCAGCATAGCTGGCTGGGGAATTCTGGGAGTTGAAGTCCACAGGACTTCAAGTTGCCAAGGTTGAGAAACACTGCTTAGTTTATAGAATACTATTAACCAGCAGCCCAAACAGGCTAACCTGGCTTTTAATTTGTAAAATGTCAAGTAATTGTAATGAGATGGATCAGATATGACCTTTCGAAGACCACGTAGTGCAAAAGCAAGTAACCTATTTTCAGCAGAACAGCATTTTCAAAAATATTTTCCATGGCCTCCTGATAACACTTAAGTGGGATGGATTGCTTCCCCTAGTTGTTGTCTTTTTAAAGAGAATTTGCCCAGTTTTGTTTTCTGCTTCTGTCAATATAGCAAGTCTATGTGAAAGCTAGAGCTGAAAGAACCTCATTTCTTTCGGCTCCTACTAGAAATCAGTGGCAAACCAGGGCACCCGATTCATTGACACAAAATATCTGCATGTTTTATTTGTACATTTTTCAAAACAAATCTCAAAGTGGTTTACGAAACAAGTCAAACAGATATCTACTTTAAAGCACTATCAAGCATCTCCATAAGGAATGGTCAAAAAAGTTAAGATGGCATCAGGGGTGGGATTGAAATTTTTTAGCAACCTGTTCTCTGCCCGGCTGCTGGGCGGGCATGGCCATGAGGGGCGTGGCCTACTCGACCTCCTGCCCCATGGGGGGGGGGCATTTTTGCCCTCCCCAGGCTACAGAAGCTTTACTCGAGCCTCCGGTAGGATGAAAATGGCCTCTCCTGAGCTCCAGAGGCCCTCCAGAGACCGGAAACAGGCCCGTTTTCAGACTTCCGGGAGGCCCGTTTTTCACCCTCCCAGAGCCTCCATGCGAGCCCTGCACTTACCTGACATGATGAAACGGATGCATGGAGACTCCTGGGAGGGATGGGGAGAGGTGGGCAGGGTGGGGCCAGCCCAGGGGTGGGTTTCAGCCGGTTCGCGGCGGTCCCTGCGAACCGGTTGGTCGCCGAACCTGGAAGTAAGTAACTTCCAGGAACGGTGAAGGGCCCACCCGCGCCCCCACGCCCGCGCCCGCTCCTTACCCAGTTTTGACGAATTCTGCACTTCCACGCATGCGCAGGACGCATACAGCACCTGCGCGATCCTCCAGGAGCAGCTGGAGCATCGCACAGACGCTAGTACGAATGCGCGCGCCGCGCGTGTGCACGCATGCGTGAGGATGCCGCTGGCATGCGCGAGGACGCCGCACGCGTGCGCGAGGATGCCGCCGGCCTTGTTCCAACTGAACCGGTTGGAACGGGGCGAGAAACCCACCCCTGGGCCAGCCAGTCTTTCCAACTACCAGTTCAGCGAACCAGATGTAAAATTAGCATCTGGTTCACCCGAACTGGTGTGAACCAGTTGAATCCCACCCCTGGATGGCATCCATGATCTAAGCCCCAGCTGCAATGCACATAAAATAAGCAGGGCTTTGATCACACCTTCATGGCCACCATCATGATTAAAAACCTGGAAGAAGAAGAAGAATGCCTTTGCCCGGTGCCAAAAATACAACAAAGATGGCACAAAGGGTACCTCACTGAGGAAGCCATTGCAAAGTTGGTGATGTGGGTTACGTTTGGCCCTATATTTGATTTTTCTCTGAAATCCAAGCTTTAGTTTGTCATGGGTCTACAGCAGGGGTGGGTTCCTGCCACTTCTAACCTCTTCTATAGAAGAGGTTCCACGAATCTACAGTGCTGTTTAGAACCGGTTTTAGCTCCCTCCCCCCAACCCGTCCGCACATCATCAAGATGAAGAGCAAGAGGAAGAATTCTGGGAGTTGAGGTCTACAAGTCTTAAAGCTGTCAAGTTTGAACACCCCTGGGGGTTTTTTTTCTAAAGGGTTAGGGGTGCAAGAATCTTGTAACTTGACAACTTTAAGACTTGTGTGCTACAAATTCCAGAGTTTCTGAGGCAACATTTTGGTTGCTAACCAAGAGCGTTGTTAAGTGAGTTTCACCACATTTTACAAGTTGGCCATGCCCGCCCAGTCACATGGCCGACAAGCCACTCCCACCCAGTCACATGGCCAGCAAGCCATTCCCACTCAGTCACATGGCCAGCAAGCCACTCCCACCCAGTCACATAGCTGGCAAGCCACTCCCACAAAACAGGCCACACCTACAGAAGAAGTTCTAAAAAATTTTGAAACCCACCACTGGTCTACAGTTCCCTTACATATTTATATTCCCGCCTTGCATACTTGAAACTTTTTCTGTTCTTGTCCTTTTCCTTATCAATTCTATACTTATGTAATCTTGCAAAAGTTTTCATGTGAAAGTCAGGGAAAGATACTTGAAGGTATTATTTGGTTGTGTCTTGTCAAATAAAGTTATACCTAGATTCTGGCAAAATAGAGGTTTATTTATTGCCATTTGAACGTTCTGACCACATGAATGAATCTGTTATATGGGTAATGCAGAGACACAGAGGGGTTTATCAGTCAAAGACACCCAGATATGAATACTTTAATTTATCTTAGCAATTTCTCTTTTGTGCAAGTTGATTTTTCTACTCAGTTTTCAGGAAGTTGACTTGATCACCTCTGGTTTCATTTATGATGATCCAAACAAGGGGAGATCAAAGGCCTGTCATTATAGGGGAACAGTACATTATGCATAAGCTTTGTTGAGAGGGGATTGTCAAAAATGTCTGTATAATTGTTGACAATAAATTGAGAAGGCTCCTGTGACTTAAGAAAGCTACCATTGAAAAGCCCCTCTCTTGGGAAGTCACTTCAAACTTTAAATGTGTAGACTTGGATGTAATTTCCAGCCTTAACAGTAGATACGCTGGAAGCAAACAAAGAACCGAGGGCTATAAAAAAATATTTCCTAAAGTATTTCCAAGAGGAAAGGTGTGGATAAGATCACTTCTTAAGATCAAGGAGACAGGAAAAGGTTTAACTCGGGATCTAAGAGAAAAGCTGAGCCAAAGAAAAGGAATTCATTCATTTCTTTCCCCTACAGTTGTAGTCCAGAAGCTATTCATGATTACCTATCAAGGTCAGGCAGGAACAAGGATGAATGAATGATGCCTTCTAATGGATTATCAATAATTTGTAAGCAGGAAAGCAGCGCCAATTTCTTTCTTCCTGTGATCAGCCCGTTCCCTAGAACTGCTTTGTAAGCAGTTGAAGGGCTAGCTAACGTTTTGCTTGAATTCCTTTCCTACTCATTGTTCACAGAAGCTAAAAATGGCTCCCTTCTATATACATTTATGTTAAGCACATGCCCAAGACTTCAATATTATGCTTATTTACAAGACTGTATTATATTGCAGGTTATAAACAAATGGAATTATTTCTTTTACATGTCACCTATGAATGACATTCACTTGAATTAGACATGATTTTCTTCTATTATTTTTGTGAATATTGAACGTTAATAAAACAAGGCAAGTGTGCTTTAAGAGCTTATTTCTCCACTCAATGGGGAAATTTAGCCAAATGGTACTGTAGGAGAACTAAGGTGCTGTAGTGCTGAACTGGAGAGCTTAAGGCGCTGAACTAGGAGCAGGGAAACCTAGAGTCAAGTCCATCATCAACCACAGGCCTCGCTGGATGCTTTTAGGCCAATCACTCTTTCTTAGCCCAGGCTACCACAGGGTATCTTTTCAATGGTTAGATCAGTGATGGTGAACCTTTTTCTTACGGCGTGCCAAAATTGCACACACATTCAATAGCGGGCTCACGCGTGCCCACTCAATCTTCCCGCCCACCTGCGCATGCAAGCGTGACCCCCCCCCACGCATGTGTGCATGAACCACCACCACCCAGGCTCTGGAGGTTTTTCTAAAGCTTGGGATGGCAAAAACGCCCCCCCCCCCCGGTCCCCCGGAGGCCTTCCAGAAGCCGGAA
Source organism: Thamnophis sirtalis (assembly GCF_051295495.1). Taxonomy (NCBI): domain Eukaryota; kingdom Metazoa; phylum Chordata; class Lepidosauria; order Squamata; family Natricidae; genus Thamnophis; species Thamnophis sirtalis. The sequence continues at coordinate 23,221,894 of NW_028261386.1, read as the reverse complement.
ACAGATTGTTCCCGAATTTCCAGTTGGCCACTTGGGGCCATTTTTCGCCCTCCCCAACCTTTGGAGGCTTTCCTGAAGCATGGGAAGGGTGAAAACGCCCCCCCCCCCGACCCTCTGGAAGGGTGAAAAATCAGCTGTCATGCATGCGCTGGAGCTGACAGCTGGTGTGCCACCAAATATGGCTCCGCGTGCCACAAGAGCCATCAGTTTGCCATCACGGGGTTAGATTAAGCAAATGCTTAACTATCTCAACTGTAATAAAACATGCATATGAATAATATAAATTAAGAGAGAGGCTGAGTTTGTACAATATACTTAATCTGGTTTGCATGATTTATTTTTCATATTTTGGAACAGCCCATCTCCTTCACAGAGGGACAATATATTGAACCCTAAACTAACCAAAGAAGCTGGGTTTATACAACACTTTATGTGGGTGGGGGGAAATCCTCTAACTAAGATTAAAATTTATCGGGTTTTGAACATTCTATAAATGGAAGCACTAAGCCCTTTCCTGACCCAACTAGTACATTGAGTGAACTCAACTAGGCAGTGTAAATGGTCAGTTTTTCAAATTAATTGTAATGTTTAGTTAGAACACAGAAAATTAGCAACTATATATTGTCTTCTAGAGCAGACTTCCCCAACCTGGGACCCTTCCAGGTGTTGGGCTTAGTTCCATAATTCCCAACCAGCATGGCTCTGTGAAGAATTCTAGAAATTAATGTCCATAATTCTGGAGGCACCCAAACAGGGAGAGTTTTTTTTTCTAGAGTAATTTGGTAGACTCCGGAGAACAATCTTTATGTTTCTAGAACAACTCTTCATACTTTTCCTGGCATTAAAAAGAGTGGGGCAGATTCCCTGTTGGTTTATTCACATGATCAAATTGTCCTCTACAATGTCTAAACTATTTACCAAGGTTGGTGCCATTGGGAAAGGCAAAGAGTAAATCCCTTACTCTGCAGAATGATAGGGAGAATCCTCAAAACAGGATGGATAGCTCAATGGATGAATAAATAACATGTTTTACTATCCAAAGAGGTGGCCTGCTGTTACCATAAAGCCCATTAAATTTCTTAACTGCACTGTGGGTATCATGCAGGTACAAACTATTTCTCACCTTACGTCGTTCCTCAGCAGCTTCTAGCTTCTTCTGGATCTCCTCCAATGATGGGTCACGCCGTCGAGGCAAGGAGGCATTGAATTCAGGGATCCCATCGAAGGACGGTGGCTTAAGAATGACCTCAAAGGATTGTCCAGAGGTGCGCTTGTTGAGTTCAATGACCTCCATGTCAGATATGACACACCAGGTCAGGTCTACAGTGTCTACTGAACAAAAGGGAGAGTAAAGCTGAAGAATCAATATGCCAAGAAGCAGTTTAACTAGCAGTGGGCAGAATTACTGTAGGCTGCAGGGGAAACTACTGGAAATCTGTGTCTCACAGAGGATCTGAAGTGTCCCCTGCAACACTGAGGTCCTTTGGTGCAGACATGATGGGATTCATCAGCAAAGAAGTAGACATGAAAGGAAAAGGTTTCCAAGTTTGGAAATCAGTGTGTGCAAAATCCCTTCTTTGCTGCCTATTCTTCCATCATGCTGGCAAATGACACTGAGCCAGAGATAAAAATGAAGCAGTAATATATATTTCTTCTTAAAGGCTAAATTCATACAACTCATATTATTGGCTCATCTAGAAATCTAGCAGCTGCCATGGAGCAACATGAAAGTTGGTTGGCTTAGCTATTTTTGCGAGAGAGAGGCGGGAGGGAGGGAGGGAGGGAGGGAGGGAGAGAATGAACAAACAAACAAACTATAGCTTTCTTGGCAAGACTATCAGTTTCCACTTACCTTCATATTTATATGATGGTTTATTTAAAGGATCTGAGAGAAAGCAGGAACAGAAGAGGGACACCAGGGGGAGCTCTTTCATTTTTTCTTTGTAGGCTGTGTGAAATAAGAACATTGAAATACAATTACAAAAAAGGAGGTTTTATTAGCAATTTCCCTGGCATTTGTTCCTGGCGACAGGGTTTTTTCTGCTTTCATGCTCATCTCATGGCCGATATGGAAAGGAATGGAAGAGAAGGGGAGAGGAAGAGCTGCTATTGGCTTCATTTTCAGATGCTGAGTTCTGATAATGCTTTTATACAAATTCATAATACAGTTGTACTTGAAATGCTGTGTGTCCACATCTGGTGATTATATCTCAAAAGGAAGTTCTGGAACTGGGGAAAGAGAGAAAAGAGACACCCATATAGAGAGAAGACAAATCAATTACTGTGAAAATAAGGCAGGATATGATTTTCTTTTGATCCCCAAAATAAGAACTTGGCCTTATTTTGGGGGAGGTCTTATTATTTTTGAGGTACAGGAGGCAGCGAATGTAGTCACTTCAGGGCTGCTGCTATGTTGCAATATTTTCTGGGAGGGCTTATTTTAGTGCATGCACTCAAAAGCCCAATTGGGCTTATTATCCCGGGAGGTCTTATTTTCAGGGAAACAGGGTAGTTAATTTGGTGCCCAATGGTCTTTAGAGGTTTTCCAGCAAATTTTCAAGGAGAGAAATTAAATACAGAGATGATTCATCTGAATTCCTCTAGGCATAGAAGGAAAAAAAAATCCCTCAATGATTTCTCCATTTCCCCTGAGCTATGCCAATTTCATTACTGCTAAAACATCCCATGGGAAAAGAATACTTTTGATATCTTCCTTGGGGATTTAACTAAAGCATGGGAAGCCAGGGGAACAGATATCTGATAATATTAGATATCTGATGTGGGTACGGAAGAGTGAAAGACAGGATAGTCACACATATTGTCTCCTTTATTTGGGCCACTTTACAACTAAACCAATGCACGACCACTATACTCCAGCTGTGAGAATGTCACAAGGATTTGCGTCAGATAGAAAGTCCATACAGAGAGTGATAAGGACAGCTGAGAAGATTAAAGGAAGCTCGTTTCCTGTTATTCAGGATACTGTTTATAAACGCTATGTGCTTAGAGCTCAAAGCATTGTTAGAGACCCAACACACCCACTTCAAGGTCTGTTTCTGTTAATAACATAGAAGAAAAACCAGAGATGGAAGAGTGGTGCCAAACAAGCCTGAATTGGCTAATGGGCATTGAGCTGACCCCATTTTCCTGGGCCACTAAAAGCATGGGCATTGAAATCAGTCTAAAGGGTTACCCTACTAAAAGGTCACGCTACTGTAACACCTGCAGAACTATGAGTGACATATGGCCACATTATAAGGATATAGCAGAGTGGAAATGTAACCAGGGGATGCTTATACTACATTCAAAGGCCAATGCAGAAAAGCCCTGAAAAGGAAGCATTCCCATACCTGCCAGTGTCATGGTGTCTGCTGTTCTTAGTCTCCTGCTGCTTTGGTGGCTGTCAGGGGTGGGGAAGATCACAACCGGTGGAGCCTACTAGCAACCTGAGGAGACAAGCAAAAGACAAAGCAACACGAGTGAATTTCAATTTGCTTCTGTCCCTTTAAGGAAACGAGTGGTGGGATTTGCAAGGGGATGCAATATGCAAGACATTACAGGTCAAGTGCTCAAAAGTGAATTTCCCACAAAGATCTCAAGCTGTTCACCCCGGCAGCTTCACGTTCCTTCCAGGAGGCATTAGACTCGGCCCAGCTCTGTTATCCCCAATTTCCCTATGTTCCATTTAAGGATAGATTCCTTATTTTAACTCTGAACAACCAAGGACCAAACCCTTATTTTAGTCTACTATAATATGTTATGAAATGTCCCAGTATTGGTCTGCTGAATATGAATAGTTTAACTCAGTGTTTCTCAACGCCCAGAATTCTTTCATCAAACAGCATTTGAAGCGTTGAAGTCCACCTACCTTAAAGTTGCTAAGACTGAGTTTCACTAACTGATATTCTCTTAGTTGAGGGATGGCCACAAAGATACAGGACCCAGAAATGCAGGGCTTTTGATGTGGAAGTGCTAAACATCTTCAACTCTTAGATGCAGATCAAAATTACGTGCAATTCAAAACTCTGTGACTTGTTTCCCTAGTTCTTACTTGATGCATTTAAACATCAATAAGTCAAGCATAAAAAGGGCCTTTAATCTTTTAATTTCTGCCTATTTGGCCAGTGAAGATCAACCTTTTTTCTGTTTCATGGAGAAACACAGCATATTTCATAAAGGTAGCATTAAATCATCTTCTTTTAACGACCCCATAATCCCTTACCAGGTGGAGTGTAGGCAACTGAATGGAGGTGGCAGAGTGTTTACTGGCCAGATGCCCTTCTTGTCACCAATGCAGAGTTTTGTTCAGCAGATATATTCTCATTGTGCCCAGAGAGAGAAATATCTGCCTCTATCTAGGATCAAACTCACAGACTCCTGATTGTGAGTTGAGAGCTCCACCTCTAGGCCACTACACCATTCATAAAAGTAGCATTAAATGCCTTTTGCATATGTTTACACACATTTCTCATAGCCTAAATCATCAGAAGGGTACTGTAGTTTATCTAACTTTAATCATGCCATCATTCCATCAACGGAGTCTGGAGCCTATCAGTGTCTAGATGGAGAACAACAGGTCAATCTGGGCAAAACAAGAGTGGCTTTCCAGGGTAGCACATTTCCTAATAAATGTAGTGTGCATCATGAGAGTCTTCCTGGACTGATGGCTCCTACCAAAAAGCACGTAGCAACTGTGGCTAGAAGGGCTTTTGCACAAATCCATCTTGTGTGGCAACTGCACCCATGCGTGGACTGGGAGGTTCTGCTCACTGTCACTCACGCCTTGGTCACTTCCCAGTTGGACTGCTGCTACTATATGCTCCATGAGTCCTTGAAAAAAACAGTTTCTACTGGTTCAGAATGCAGTGGCATGCACTCTTCTGGGTATACCAAGGTTCTCTTGTGCTACACCACTATTGTGTCAGCTGAAATGGCTCTCCATGTGCTTCTGGGTGCAATTTGAGGTTCTAATTACCACCTTTAAAGCCTTACATCAGTGATCCTCAACCTGTGGTCCATGGATCCCGGGGGAGGGAGGGGCATGAAGTCATCACAAGCAATCCATGAAGGTTTGAAGAAATGTTATGGTTTTAAATAAGGGTAAAGTTAATTTAAATCTTCAGTTAAGTCTTGGGGGGTCTGTGGCTAAGGCCTATGGCCACAAAAGGTATTTAAAGGGAGCCCATGGTGAAGAAAAGGGGTAGATAATGTGCGGGAGTGCCTCTCTCTTGAGGATTTCTCTCCATCCCACTAGGCACAACAGAGTTTGGGTGTTCCAGGTCCCCTCTGCTCAATATTATCTGGTGGGAGGTAGGAAATGTGCCTTCACTGTTGTGACGCTTGGCATGGAGCAGCCTGATCTCTGAGATCCAGAGGGCCACAACTCTCTTGGCCTTCTGGAAGGTTGCAATGACTGACATGTGATGTTTCAGGTGCTTGGATGCGATATTGAGACACTCTAAGTGTAGTTGTGTTATGAGTCTGTAATGGTGTCCTGGCTATGGTGTTATGGTTACTTTAATATTGTTTCCATTTTGTGATTAGAGGCTTTATAATATGCTTTTCTGGATTTTTGTTAGTCAGCCATGGCTATGTTCAATAAGGTAAAGGTTCCCCACATATGTGCTAGTCATTCCCGACTCTAGGGGGCGGTGCTCATCTCCGTTTCAAAGCTGAAGAGCCAGCGCTGTCCAAAGATGTCTCCGTGGTCATGTGGCCAGCAAAAGGTGGTTCCTATTTTTCTACTTGCATTTTTTACGTGCTTTTGATGAACTGTTGGGTTGGCAGAAGCTGGGACAAATAACAGGAGCTCACTGCATTACGCAGCACTAGGGATTTGAACCGCTGACCTGCCGACCTTCTGATCAACAAGCTCAGCATCTTAGCCATTGAGCCACCACGTGCCTATATGTGTTCAATAGGCAACCATATAAATTCTGTAAATCAATAAAACGCATGCGTGAACTATCAAGACTAGATTTCATTCAGTTGCAGAGATCATTTTAAAGAAGTTGAAGAAGCACACTAAGCAATGCTGACTTGAGAGTTTGATTCAGTCTTGGAACACATTGGCCCCATGTCTGGGGTGACTCCATGCGTGAACACTGCTCTCACAACCAGGGAGGAAGAATGTAGCTCAAACAATAGAAGACATGGCAGATGGAACTGCTCCACCCAGAAGCAATTTAGATCGCTGCCTTTTAAGAAATCTGCAGAGATCTTGAAAAGGGTCTGGCAAACAAAACCCACTGGGCGCAGGTATGGTGCTGAGCCATAATGTGGCCTAGCATACGTGCAAATTCAGATGTCTGCAATTTATTCATCAAACCATGGTTACATGAATCGGATCATAATGATGGGGAGGAAGAATAACAAGAACATCGGAAACGCATTCTTTTATAGTCCAGACAGTTTAAGATATTGGAGTACTTAAATTTCCAGCTGAAAGAATCATTCAGTTCTGTGTGAACATGACACAAAGGTGGAACACAAGAGATGTTTTAGATTCAGTCCTTCTCATACAATGTAGACCAGGGGAGTCAAACTCGATTTCATTAAGGGCCACATCAGGATTGTGTTTGACTTCTGGGGCCAGGGTGGGCGCGGCCAGCTTGACATCACTCATGTCGGGGACGTCTATGGTAGCCCAAGTGTTCTGCCAATAAAAACGGGATCCAGAGCTCCACTTTCAGCTGTGACAGCCTCCTGCTGCCCTCTGCCAGTGCAAACGGAACTCAGGGGGTGCCGCATGTTGCTCCTCCAAGCTCCATTTTCACTGGCAGAGGGTGGCAGGAGGCCATCACAGCTGAAAATGGAGCCTGGGAGGGCCACACGTGACCCTCCCAAGCTCCATTTTTGCTAGCAGAGTCACCGCGGACTGGTCGTTTGCTGTTTCTAGGGTAGCCCTGCAAGCCAGATCGAAGCACCCCGTAGGCCATATCCAGCCCCCGAGCCTTGAGTTCAACACCTCTGATGTAGACTAGTGCCTTTCTTCCAGAAATGACTAGTTTGATTGTATATGCATGGATACTTCCAGATGCTGCTACAAGGAACTCTGGAAAAAGCAGTGTTCCATACATCCATTCTTTGTTCATTTGATTTGACCCAGTTTCTGTGTAACCATAAGGATCATCCCACTCGCTAATTATGAGACCCAATAGGTTGCAGCAGTGAAGAAGAAGCTTTCCAGTGTACAGTAAGTGTAGGTTGAAAAATGAACTCTTAATCCATTTCTATAAGCAACACATAAATTAGACTTTGAACTTACAAGGGCTTTGAACTACAAGAAAACTGCAATAAAACTAGAACTACAAAAAAAAATTGCCATTACTTATTATTAGATGGCTTTTTCTCAACTATCAGGAGATATGTAATGTTCAGTCTGCCCCCCCCAAAAAAAACCCTCTTTATTAATCCCATTTGTGAAAGAATTCCATTTGCCTGGAATTCTGTCTCCTTGAGCAGGGGTCCCCAAACTCTGGTCCGTGCCATGCCAGAAACAGAGCTGTGCAAAATACATGGGATGCAGGCAGCATGTGAAACCACGCCCCCTCCGATCCCTGGTGTCCAAAAGGTTGGGGGCTACTGTCATTGAATACAGAATTTTTGCAGCAGCTAAGTACAAAAGAATGATAAAGATCCCCCCCAAAAAGATGGTTAGATTTTAGCTCAGCAATTCAGAAAGTCAAATTAGCTAAACTGGAGGGGGGGTGCATTTCCAGGGCTGCTTGCTTGCTCCCCAAAAACATGGTGTAATTCAGTTTTAGACCTGAGTATAGGAGCAATGCTATATTCATTTCCCAAAACCAATGAGGATTGTTCTTTTGAGAGGAAGGAAGCACGTGTTCAGAATCCCTTCCCCCTCTCCCCATGATAACTTCCCAAGAATGGGCCACGACACTGAGAAAGACAAGGGTGCCTCTTAGGATTGATGCTAGTTTTAAAATGATTTTGTTTTTACCTACTTGAATTACAACAGCTAATGAATACAATTGAATAGAATAGGAATAACACAGTTGGAAGGGACCTTGGAGATCTTCTAGTCCAATCCCCTGCTTAGGCAGGAAACCCTACACCACTTCAAACAAATGGCTACCCAACATCTTCTTAAAGACTTGCAGTGTTGGGGCATTCACAACTTCTGGAGGCAAATTGTTCCACTGATTAATTGTTCTGTCAGGAAATTTCTCCTTAGTTCTAAGTTGCTTCTCTCCTTGATTAGTTTCCACCCATTGCTTCTTGTCTTACCCTCAGGTGCTTTGGAGACTAGCTTGGCTCTCTCTTCTTTGAGGCAGCCCCTGAGATATCGGAGCACTGCTACCATGTCTCCCCCAGTCCTTCTTTTCATTAACCTACTAGACATATCCTATTCCTGCAACTGTTCTTCTTTATATATTTTAGCCTCCAATCCCCTAATACAACACCCAAAAGTCCTCTTGTTAAATCTTAAGCCTCTAGAATTTGACTGGGGATTCCTCCTGGTGAAAAAAGTGGAATTTGCCCACAACGACAGAAAAATTCCTGCTGCTCCACTTGGAAGACTTCATTCTTCATTCAAAACTTCATTCCTCTGTCCCCACCTCCTTCTGCCTATCTAGTAGCCTCAAAAAGCTCTTCTCCCTTCATGTAAAGGAAATCTCTGTTTCTACAAATGGGGTTGTCACAGCAGCCCCCTTCCTTTTCATCCAAGACCTATTAGCAGACATTATTCAGTCCCCAAGATCCACGGCTCTCCTTTCCTTTGTTAGGAGATCATGCGCTCAGCGTTTTCACCGGCAGTTCTGGGGACTGGCTGTGATCTGCCCACAGCCCCTCTTCACCGCTATTGCTTTATTGCTAAGACTCCCTCCCCCCTCCCCTGCTTTGGTTCCTGGGAAAGCGCTTGGCTCAAGAAGCCGGCTTGGGAAGCGTGGGGCTGGCTGGGAGGCAAATCCACAGAGTGAGCCCTAGACGTTTGAAAAGCTGCTGTCTTTCCAATGGCTCCACCAGGCATGCTGTGTGGCGCTTGGTCGGTAAGGGAGGGAGGGAGGTGGAAGCCACAGCCCTGTTACTGTATAATGTGGGATGAGCTCACAGCAGCTGAAAGCAGGGAGGGAGGGAGGAGAAAAAGGTGGGCATGATAAGGACCTGACACTGCAGCCTTGTCCGAAAAGGATGAGCTGGAGAACTTACATTTTGCCTCTGTACAATATGGGCTTGTTTCATTAACAATCAGACACCTTTCCCTCTCCTGAAAGTAAGCGCTCATATATTTCCAAACACACAGACATAATCGAGAAGGACCCTGCTATCTCCACTGTGCCATTTTTAATGCCAAGTGAAAGCCTACATATTTCTTCCCTTTCGTGATCTTTTAAATTTCTCTCTTTTTCTTTTAACCCAACAACCTTCATTCGTACCTTTTAGATCTTTACGCCGCTATTCCCTTCACTTAAATATTTCCCTTTACTTTGTCTTTTTTTTTTTTTTGCTCTGTGCCTTTTCATTTATCTTTGACTTTGTTCTTTTACTTGGTGGTTGTGCAAACCTTCTCAAGAGCCGTGGTGGCTGGAGGACAGGGTTAGGTAATAAAGAAGTGAATCAATTTCCACACAAAAAAAAAATATTTTAAAAAAATTTAAAGAGAAAACAGCTGTTGCTCCCCCTTCAGCAACTATTCCATCCCACACCCATTTGAGATAAATGCCATGGAAGTGGGAGAGGCCTCTCAGCCTTCATCTCCAGATGTGGGAGGGAAAGAGAGAGAGAAAAAGCCCACATGTTGATTCCTATTTTTCTAAAAAATATAAAATAAAATCCACCATTACTAATATAGACCCCAGGTTTAACCACACAGGTATGAATGTGTGCTTTCTCTCCTTTAAACATTTCTGTCTCTATTTTTACCAATAATTTGGCACCTCTCCCTTTTTCAAGGCAGGACTCTGCCCACCCCTGACAAATAATTGCAGTTTTTGTTCGGCATTTGAAGAACTGACATGGGGTGGGGGGAGAAAAGATGGAGGGCTGGCCTTTCTTCAGATGCCACCAATGAAATCTAAAGGAAGGAAGCAGGGAGGGAAGGAAGATGGCTCTTCTGTCATGAGGTTACCTGTGGCAAAGACATTATCCGCAAATATAAAGGAAAGGAGAAGAGAGCAAAGGGTTTCTGCTGTTGAACATGCTATGCTCACTTACCTCATGCCACAGGAATCTGATTTTACTGCTTTTACCTACATGGGAGGAATTTCAGTGCAGGCAGGAAAGATTACATTTGCTTTCCACCTGCATTTGATAACATGTGACTTGCTGGGAAACCTATAACCAATCAAAGCATCCCATGTGTTCACTTGTCATTTCCAATCATTCTTTTCTGCCCTGGAGCTATTTGGAAAGCACTCTGCACATGGTCCCAGGATATTCATTACTGTAATGCTTCACATTTGCCAAGGTTGTCTGATGATGATTAAAACAGAGTCCTCAGGAAGAAAATCCTTCTGACTCTTGACGATATTAAGCCCTGATGCCCCCTCATCTTTTAGCCTAAATCAGAGCACCTTCACAATATGAAAAGGATAAAGTAGAAGTGGGCTGATTAGTGAAATCTGGGGTGAAAAGGGGATCATACCATGTAATGTGAAAGTTCCAGCCAGAAATGGAGTCAAAAGGCTTTAGTCTGTTGATGTCTATAGGCATTCGGAGGTACTTTTTGGGATTGGGGGCAGTAGGCGGAGAGAAAAAATTAAATCTGGAGAACAATTGCTATAGAAAGATTCAGCCAATGGATATTACCATTTAGCCTAAGGAGACCAGGGTTGGTGCTGTGTATGAATGTAATCATTATACAAGTCACAGAAAGAGAATTTCCAAATTAACAGAGCTAACTTTGCACCGATAATAAAAGACTATGAAAACTCCATAATTTTCCCTTTGGGGGGAAAAAATCTGCTAGCTATCTTCTCTGCCAACAAAACCAGATTTGACCGTTCCTGTTTTAAACATCTATTTCTTTTTGCAGACACAAAGAAGTCCAAATGCTTTTCTCTTTGGGGGGGGGGGGTGCGGGGTGATAATCAATCTTGGATTTGCTGGGTAAGAACAGGTTTAGAAAACTACTAAAGCAACTCTCCCCTTGACCACAGGAAATGTATGCAGCCATTCCTCGGGTTTCTGAGGTTTCAGCAATGAGGTTTCAGCCCAGGTTGAAGAAAATAAACTTTCTATCAACAAAGAAATTATGAAGAAAGAAAGCCAGGGATGTTTCGGGGACCTGAATTCCACATCCAATTAACTTGACTATTCTTTCCTGCCTTCTGAAAGCATTGTGCCATAAAAGCAGCCTTGCCCATTGTTAGTTTGTCTGGATCAGGGTGAGTTCATTGCAAATTTGCAAGAGAAGAAACAGCTGCGAAGAGGAAGAAAGAAATGTTCTGTAACTATCCACTGCCCCCCCACACACACACACACAGACACAAAAGTGCCTCCATCCATCCAGAGCAAAAATGGCTAGATGTAAAAGATCTCCAAAGCAATCCTATTTGCCTCTGTGATAATACCCATGTTTTTCTTTTGAGGAAAACTTGTGGCACTTAAGATATAACCTCCCAGAGAATGGGGGCATTGTCTCTGAATGAACTCTATTTCATGAAAGCTGCTGTCATATAAATGTCTGTCTTTAAGATATCACCAGACTTTACTTGTTATAGTCTGGAAGCTGTTTTCCACAACATTGCTGATCTAAAATTACTGATGTCTCTCAACCCAACATCTCAAGGGTTTCAGATTTTATATTGGATCACAGGGCACAAAGCAGGTTATGTGAAGTGTATTACACATATTACAACAAGTAATAGGAAGCAGCTATTTCTTGGTATGGGGATTGTTAGAAATACAAAGATATAAAAAAAAGTATTAAGAAGGAAGGGGAGGGACAGGGGACTTTGAAGACAAGGGAGAAAAAAAGAAAATAAATCTGTTTTGATGACATATTCAGTGTCAGCACAGAACGAAAAAGAAAAAAAGTACTAAATAGTCAAGAGTTGGAAGAATGAGGTCACCGATAAAAGGAAAGCAAGATGCAGAGACAGAATGTGTTTATGAAAGTAGTAAAGCAGATATTAATATGTAAGATATGCAAAGAGGCAATTGAAGATCTGAATGGGATGGAAAGACCAGAAGAAACCAGAGTCTTAAGTGCTGGTTTCCAAAAGCCAATAGTAATATTCATGGATCCTGTCTGTACCTATCCCCCTATTGGCATTCCTCATTTTGAAAGCCCAGCTCTCAAGAGAGAATTTCTACACTTGGTAGAAATTTATTCTTTCCTCCATCTGCCCAGCACCAGTTCCCGATGGGACCCTTTCTTAATCCTGCTGCACTTACCTCTTTTTAAGTCCAATGCTTGGTTCAGCCGCTCCCAGCTTCTCGTTTGCTCTTGTTCAGGGAGTGATGCTAAAAGATCCACTTAGCATCCACCAGGCTGCCAAGTTCACACCATGACATCATCTCTGAGGCAGCTGATTGGCTAAGGTAATGAAGCAGCTGATTGGGCAGCATCTTCTTGGGAAGAAGGAACTGCCTGAGTAATCTCTTGATGAGCCCAGGTGGGTTGAGGATGATGTCACACAAAAGATGTGATTTTCTTCAGATGAAGAAGGAAACGCAGTAGCCCCTGCTTCAAAAGGATGCATCATAGGAAATCTAAGCTACCCACACCACGGCTGTTAAGACAAGCCTCCATCCTCTATGGCAACTAGCTATTGTTATCCAAGCTAAATACAAGGGGGGGGGAGTGAAGCTTGGACCAGAAATTTGCATTTCTACATCTGTATCCAGGAAGAATCTCTACAAAATCAAGACTGTTTGGTTGTTTGGAGAAAAAAAATGAATTTTATTTTACAATTTAGGGAGAAGTTGGCTGAAGTGGGAGTGGAGATTTTTTTAAAAATGCATTTAATGACTGGGTTCACTCAGTTGCTATATTAAACTAAAATGGGCTTGGATAATTATTCAGCATCTTGTGGAAATCCATTCTTTGTTTTAGCAAGTTGCATGAGCCAAATCAAATCAGCCATAATAAATTAACCTAAGTTTGGCTTTTAATTTTTTGTGTGAACCCACCCAGCCATAGTATGTAACATTACATGTATTGCAATTACATGCTATGGCGGATGAGAGCATGGGAAATTCTGGGTGAAGGACATCTCAGTAATCACAACTCCACAGCAGATCTATTTTAAGAGGATTTGTCAGAATTGTATATGAGTTTCTGCAACATGATTTGCATACCTGCTAAATATGGTTATTTATTTTTCATATATCAATTTATATGACTGCCCAACTCATCAATGTGACTCCGGACAGCTAACAGGAATTAAAACATAATAAAAATAGGTTCCACCACAAATGCACGAACGACAAAAGCGCGCCTCACTAAACCGCGGTGACAAAACCGTGCCGACAAAACCACGCGACGGAGTGACGAATGAGCCCTGAAGCGCGCCGACAACAGCGCGCCGACAACAGCGCACTGTAACCTAACCCTAAACCTAACCCTAAACCTAACCCTAAACCTAACCCTAAACCTAAACCTAACCCTAACCCTAACCCTAAACCTAACCCTAAACCTAAACCTAACCCTAAACCTAACCCTAAACCTTACCTTAACTTAAATCGCGCTTCTGTCGGTGCACTGTTGTCGGCGCGCTGTTGTCGACGCGCTTTTGACATCACGGTTTTAGCGCTGCGGTTTTGTCGGCGCGCTTATGTCGTTCGCGCTTTTGTCGGGTCACGATAAAAATACACAGTATACTAAAGAAATAAAAAATACTGTTCCAGAAAGTTAGCACAAAATGAGTCCTGAACCTAACATTCACCGATAGTGTGGACTCAATTACTATCCTGCCCCCCCTGCCAGGAAAAACAACTAAGTCCCCAAGGTTTTTCAAAAGGTGAGCAGAGTCAGGGCCAGGTGAACCTCAGGTGATATGGTGTTCTAGACAGCAGGAGCAGCTACTGGGTCCCATTAGATGACAATCACTAATGTGTATGCCCCTCAGTGTATGCCCCTCCTGCCCAGCTTAAAGGGAAGAGAAGCCATGGGAGTAAGGTGGTCCCTCAGATACACTGGTGTCATGCTATGTAAGGCTTTAAAGGTATCAATCAGTCTGTTAATTTAGTTTAGTTTTAGTTTAGTTTTATTATTATTTATAGGCCGCCCTTTTCCCTGAGGGGACTCAGGGCGGCTTACAAAATATAGGGAGGGGGGTACAAAACAGTAAACATAAAACAATACATAAGTAAAAATAGTACACAACATTCATTCATCATTCGGGTGGGGACAGATTACGCTCTTTATCCCCAGGCCTGACTGGATAGCCAGGTCTTGAGGGCTGTGCGGAAGGTCTGGACGGTGGTGAGGGTACGAATCTCCACGGGGAGATCGTTCCAAAGGGTCGGAGCTACTACTGAAAAGGCTCTCCTCCGTGTGGTTGCCAGTCGACACTGTTAAGGCTCCAACGAATGAATCCAAGCAAATCAGAACTCTGAGACTTGAATTCACCTCAAAGAACCTCTTTGTTGATTACATCATATCGGCACAGATTAAAGGAAAACCAACTCTAAATAATTCTCGTGGTTTCATTATACAGTAATTAAAATAGGAAATAACCCCATCCCCAGGTGTCACAGGTTACATTGGCCAATTAGGTTATTTGGCGGACTCCCCAGTCACTCCTTCCCCGACCTTATTTGTTACCAGTGGAGATGACCTTGGTTCCCATGAGAAAGCTCTTTGCTTTGTCTTGGGCCAGTCACTTTCTCTCAGCCCTAAGAAGGAGGCAATGCCTAACCATTTCTGGAAAAAAATGGCCAAGAAAATTGTAGGGACTTGTCCAAGCAGTCTCCAAGAACTGGGCCTAATTGAACAAAAGAAATTTATTACGAACAATTTTGTTTTGACTTTTGAAATGATTCAGAGGTTCTCTGTAAGATCTGTGAGAACTTTTGTGAGATTTGGACAGAAAGGTAGGCTGTTTAAATTCCAATTCCTCTTTGACCTCACTCATTTTTCCCCTTCTTAGCTTACCAGGTCAAGATTGCCTTCCAGAATAATTGGAATGTTCATGTTCAAAGGCAGAGGACCAGATTAAAAGCATAGAAGAGGATTACTTCCTTTCATGCTCTATTTAACTTCTCAAAAGTATTTAAAGGGCTGTTACTGAAAATCGAGCAATCAACTAGATGGATCTAATCATCTAGCAAAGTTCATGCAGTCTTTAGCTACCATAGCTACCCCTACTTTACACACAAGGATATGGTGTGCATCCCTTACACACACACACACACACACACACACAGACACACACACACACACACACACACACACACAAACAAAAACCAGGTCTTTATACAAGATACAATACATAACACCAAATGGGGAGTCATTCTTTTTTTTAAATTTCTCTTAGAGCAGCTGCACTGCCAATAGATCTGTCTGTTCATCAAAACATTTCTGATCATTAAGAACATTTTGTGAAGTTGTTCTGATATCAGCCTGTATTGAAAAGCTACACTGAAGATCATCATCCCATGGCATGATTAACACTGACAGGATGTAGGCAAATGCTCAGCCTTAGACTCCCACTTAAGCACTTGGTTCCCAAACAAATTGAAAGCTAAACCCTTGAGTTAAACACAATTGTTCCGTTCACATTCCCTGCTATGTCAAAAGCAATCAACCACACTCTGCCTTAATGTTATAATCTAATTCACAAAAAGTACACAAGTTGCCCAATTCCATTTTAGCCAATTCTAAAATGCTCTGCAAGCCCAGCTGGAACATCTGTGCTTAATTGTAACTCTGCTAATCATTGTTTCTTTTTCTTCTTTTCAATCTTAAGCGGCGTGGAAACTTGATTCTCTCCCATGACCTACAGGAGCCAGGAAAAGCAAGACAGAGTTATTGCAACTCAATATTAGTGCTCCAACTCAGATAGATCAGGAGGCTTAATGGTTAAAATGTTGAATGAGTCTGGGGAGATCCAAGGTCAAATCCCCACTCAATGATAGGTAGTCCTCGACTCATGATTACAATTGAGCTCGGAATTTCTGTTGCTAAGTGAGACATTTGTGAGGTTCTCCCCCATTTTACGACCTTTCTTGCCACAGTTGTTAAATGAATCACTTCAGTTGATAAGTTAGTAACCTGGTTGTTAAGTGAATGTGACTTCTTCATTGACTTTTCTTGTCCGAAGGTCGCAATAGGGGATCACATGACCCTGGGACACAGCAACGGTCATATATATGAATCTGTTGCCAAGTGCTGAATTTTGATCACATGATCATCAAAGATCGTAACCACGAAAAACTGTCATAAGGATTGGCTGGAAATTAGAAGGAAATTCTATATCCAACTACCCAAATGGATATCCCCGACGGAAGCCCTGATATACCCAAATCTGATAAATTTTGACAAAAATGTTATTTACAAACAGCTGTTAGATGACCAAAATAGACTAAATTCCAGGGAAAATTTGGCTGAAATGGGAATAAATATTGATTGGTGGCCATACTTTCAAATACAAAATAAATACAAATCAGATCTAGCACAATTTGGCTTTCAGGACAAGGACCAGGAATTGGATAAAATCTTAATAGGACCAGACGAGAAATTAATCTCGAAAATATATAACTGCTTGCTTATCCGAAAAATGGAAGCAGAAAGAGTGAAAGAAGTCATGGTAACCTGGGCCCAGAATATCGGCCACACAATTGACTTGGATGACTGGGAAAGGGTATGGGAGTGGAACCTGAAATTAACGAAGTCGACGGCCTATAAAGAAAATATATACAAAATGTTCTACCGCTGGCATCTCCCTCCAACAAGACTGGCAAAAATTTCCTCAAAATTATCGGCCAAATGCTGGAAATGCAAAACAACACTGGGCACGTACTACCACATGTGGTGGACGTGTCCGGTGGCTAAGACATATTGGAAGCGAACGCTAAGATGGCTGAATGAAATCATGTCAATTAAATTAAGTCTTAAGCCGGAAATGTTTCTATTAGGGATAACAGATCAAAAAATAGATAAAACCAATCAATACCTTCTCGTCCACATCTTGACGGCCGCAAGGATCGCTTACGCGCAGTGCTGGAAGAGTGAAAATGCCCCCACTAGCACAATGGTGATGAATAAAATCTTAGAATTAGCAGAAATGAACAGATTGACAATGCGGATTAACGATAAAGAAGACACAGACTTTTACAAAATCTGGGAGAAATTGTACAAATGGCTTGATGAGACAGTGAGGATTCAGATATAAAAGGAGATAGCTGACTAACTTAAAATGATCTAAGCAACAACTCAAATAAACAATACACAAAGACAGAGGGACAAATGAGAGTAGAAATGTATTAGAGGTGAGAATTCACCGTCGAGTAATACCATTAGACCACAACGTTGGAAAAACTTGAAAAGCTGATAGGTAATCCGTTATAACTACCTGCATGGAATTAGCAACCTAGTCTCATACTAGGTAAGGCGAGATGAGCTATGGGAGATGAAAATATGTAAAGAGCTTTATCTATTTTTGTATCTTGTATTTTGTAAATCTTGCCTTTTTTATATAACTTTCAAATAAGGAAAAAAAAAGAGAACCAGGTCATCCCCTGAAGAGGAGAATATGTAAACACAACGGATAGAGTGGATGGAGGGAATTATACAGGAAAGAAAGGAAGGAAGGAAAGATAGAAAGGAGAGGGGAAAGGAGAGGAATAGGAGAAAGGGAAAGGCAGAGGAAGAATGGGAGGGAATGTAAGAGTAGAAAAGAGGGGAGGAATGGGAAGAAGAGGGGAAGGGTAAAGGGGAGGAAGGGGAAGGAGAGAAGGGAAAGGAGAGGAGGAAGGAAGGAAGGAGAGAAGAAAGAGAAGAAAGGGGGGTAGGAAGGAGGGAGGGAAGGAGGGAGGGAAGGAAGGAAGGAGGGAAGGAAGGAGGGAAGGAGGGAGAGAAGGAGAGAAGAAAGGAGGGAAGGAAGGAGGGAATGTAAGAGAGAAGGAAGGGGGAAGGAAGGAGGAAGGAGGGAAGGAGGGAGGGAAGGAGAGAAGGAGGGAGGGGGAAGGAGGGAGGGAAGGAAGGAGGGAAGGAAGGGGAGTAGGAGAGAAGAAACGAGGGAAGGAAAGAGGGAGGGAGGGAAGAAGAAGTAGGACCGTTGTAAGATGAGATGGATCTATGGGATGTTAAGAAAGCAATCTTCAAGTATATTGTCAACTGTAGGGGGAAATTGTTATAAATACATATTATTAATAACAGTTATGAGATCATATAATTGTGAATGTATATATGAAATTGATAAAATAAAATAAAAAAATTAAAACAATAAAAACTGTCATAAGTCATATTTTTCAGTGCCCTTGTAACTTTTAAACGGTTACTAAACAAATTGTTGTAAGTCGAGGACTACCTCCATAGTGCTTGCTTGATGACTTTGGGCTGATCTCTCTGTCCAGTCAAGCCTACTTCACAGGGCACCTTTGTTGTGATAGCAATAGCAATAGCAGTAGACTTATATACCGCTTCATAGGCCTTTCAGGCCTCTCTAAGCGGTTTACAGAGAGTCAGCATATTGCCCCCAACAATCTGGGTCCTCATTTTACCCACCTCGGAAGGATGGAAGGCTGAGTCAACCCTGAGCCGGTGAGATTTGAACCGCTGACCTGCTGATCTAGCAGTAGCCTGCAGTGCTGCATTTAACCACTGCGCCACCTCGCCACCTTGATGTATGGCAGGGGTGGGTTGCTGCCGGTATTGCTGCCGGTTCAGTGCCTCAAAAATTGTGCTACGCACCTGGGCACATTTGCAAATAAAAAGTTCTGCGCATGCGCAAAATCTTAACAAATGGGGGGGATTTCCACTGAAAATTGTTGTGCACATGTGCAGAACCGAAAAACAAGATGGCGCCCCCATGAGAGAACTGGTACAGGGGCGTGGCAGGTCGCCAAGTTACTACCGGTTTGGCTAAACCAGTCCGAACCAGTAGGAACCCACCTCTGATGCATAGTAGCTTCAGTGGATATCACCTTTAGCTCCTTCAGTGCTGTCAGCTGACCGTTAATAAATCTTTACGAAAGGCAATATTTGTTGAAAGGGAAGATCTTATTCGTCCAGTTATAAGGATTTTAGCCTAGCAGTTCCACTTTGAATGGCTCCCCATTTAAATGTCATTTTATAAAATAGTCAAATCTCTTTCAGGAATATATGATCAGCCACATGACATCACTTTAAGCCATGTTTTTTTAAGGATGTTTTACTGAATGCATCAAAACTGCCTGGTCTTAGCTAAGTCAGAGCTAAAGAGGCCTAAGCAGACTGTACGTGTACCATAATGTGTGAATTCAGCCTCTCTTGACATTGTACATTATATAACTCAATAGCCCTCCTACAGCAAGAAACTAGACATTAGGAACAGAAGTCCTTTCCCTTAATAGATTATCTTCTTTTCACAAATGTTCTGCCAAAAGATCCAGATTGTGTAACTGTCATTGATGTATCATGGCAGCTAAAAGCTGAGAAGAGGAAGAAGAGGATAAGAAAAAGATGAAAAACCAGCCTTAGAAAATTTGGAGGTTGAGTTGCATCTCCCAGGCTGTCAGCCACTGCCAAAACCTCCTATACCCGTGATGGCGAACCTATGGCATGTATGCCACTGGTGGCACTCAGAGCCATTTCTGAAGGCACATGAGGTGTTGCCCTGTCAGCTCCAGCACGCATACACACGCGGGCTAGCTGATTTTCAGCCTTGAGTTTGGCCGTTTTTCACCCTCCGGAGGCTTCAGGAGGCTTCCCTGAAACCTCCAGAGAGCAAAAAAGTGCCCAACGGCAAACCAGAAATTCGGGAATGGACTTCAGGTTTGTGTGTTGGGCTGTTTTTCACACTCTGGAGGTTTCAGGGAAGCCTCCTGAAGCCTCTGGAGCAGGGGTGGGTTTCAACCGGTTCGCGGCGGTCCCCGCGAACCGGTTGGTCGGCGAACCCAGAAGTAAGTAACTTCTGGGAATGGCGAAGGGCCCACCCGCTTGCCCACGCTCCTTACCCGGTTTTGACAAGTTCTGCGCTTCCACGCATGTGCAGGACGCATACAGCGCCTGCGCGATCCTCCAGGAGCAGCTGGAGCATCGCACAGACGCTAGTACGCATGCGTGCACCACGCGCGTGCACGACGACGACGCCAGCCCCGTTCCAACCGAACCGGTTGGAACAGGGCGAGAAACCCACCCCTGCTCTGGAGGGAGAAAAATGGCCCAAGGGGCAACCTGGAAATCTGTTCCCAAACTTCCAGTTTGTGTGTTGGGCTGTTTTTCTCCCTCCCCGGGCTTCTAGAAAGCCTCTGGAGCCTTGGGAGGGAGAAAAACGGACCTACCAGGCCCACCTGAAGTCAGAAAATGGGCTGTTTCCAGTTTCTGGAAGGCCTCCAAGGGGCGCGGGAGGCCGTTTTTGCCCTCCCCAGGCTCCAAGAAAGCCGTGTGCACATGCACAGGGCAGCGGAGAGGGGTCACACGTGCATGCGCAGTGGGCACGGTGCGGGGGGATTACATTTTTGGGGTTGGCACACACAGCGTGCTTTTGGCACCCAAGGCAAAAAAGGTTTGCCATCACTGTCCTATACAGAATCCTTATTATGTTGCCTTTCTTTTAAAACCTTCTGTTTTCCACCCATCTTTTGCTGTGCTTTTCCTGATGCAGAGAAGCCGATAGGAAAGAAATAATGGAATACTGCCAAGATCTTTTGGCTTATAACTTTTCAGACCTTTCCTTGCATGTACTGAACCACATCATTCGGATGTCAATGGCAATATCTTTGTCCTTGTGGTAGTCCCACAATTGCCTCAACTCCATCCCACAAATAAGACGTGAGTCATCCTTAACCACACCTGTGTTAAAATAGCATTTCTCCTCTTACTCTAACAGTCAAGGCAGTCTTGAGATGGGTAAAATTTGTTAAGTTGTTCACCTAGTGCAACAGTGTTAAAGGTGGCACTGTTAGCAGATGATGTAATGCAGGGGTGGGTTTCTGCCGGTTTTACTATCGGTTTGCAACCCGCGCACATGTGCTGTTCAATGTAAATTGTTCTTTGTGCATGCGCAGAACAATTTACAGTAAACTGTGCACATGCAGTCACTAAAAACCAAAATGGTGGCGGCACAGGGGCAGTGAGGAAACTGGTTTGGGGGAGTGGCAGGCCTGGGTTGCTGCCGGTTCTGCGACCCAGGTCTGAATTCCACTACCGGTTCGGCTGAACCGGGCTGAACCAGGAGAAACCCACCTCTGATGCAATGGTATGTGGAAATGACCTTGGGAGGGAGGAAGAAGGGCCCTCACATTGACAATGGTCTAATATACCCTTAGTCCATGGACCGGCACCAAGCCACAGCATGGCAGAAACTGGGCCGTGCAAACAAGCAAAGCCCCATCTGTGGGATGCAGGCAGCATGCAAAACCACACACCCTCTGGTCCACAGAAAAGCCTCTTGTCACAGAACTGGTCCCTGTTGTTCAAAAGATTGGGGAACACTGGTTTAATCATCAAAATTTGAGTCTGAAAGTTATTTGAGAGCAGTGGTGGGTTCCAGATTCCGTTGCAACCGGTATGCTGCAACGGGGCCAGGCATCCACCACGTACACGTGCGCAGCATGCATGCAGCATACCCATGCGTACTTACCGCCCACAATGCTCCACAACAGCTCCGCGACACTCCAGCTGCTGGCTGCAGCGTCGTGCAGACGCCATATGCTCCGTGTGCGTGCGCGGAAGCCCTGATCAGCTCAAATACAGGTAAGGCCGGTGGGTGGACCCTCCAGAGCACCATACCAGAACGGTACCTGGTGCTCCCAACACTAGTCGTATCCTACCACTGGTTGGGAGCGAGGAAAGCATCTCAGAAGTAACCCTCCTTAGTTTTCAGGAGAGTCAAAGTAAGGGAGGGAAGAGGAACTTTCAAAGTTGCAAGATTGTTACTGCAAGTTTACAATAAAGGTTGTGTTACTACTATTGGTTGGTGCTTCTTGTTTGGACTACCTCAAAGGGCTGACAGAGGGAAAGAGTCAACGATGCAAATCCTGAGTAACTCATCTCTGCGGATGCCGCTACTTGGAGCAGAACTAGGGGACTGGCAGTGATTTGGAATAGATACAATAGAGGCAGAATAGGAATCAATGGCAGGAAGCACCATTTTTATGCCAATCCAGTTATCTGCCAACACAAAATTGGGTGGATAGCATTTCAACTCACCAATGGAAAAAGCCTCCATTGAAAAACCCTCTTAGATTCTTATTGTTATTCTTATTTATTTATTTTTTTGCAACTGATTGATATAGAATCATATGCTTTCTTTCTTTAGGATACTGGGCAGCAAATCACCTTTTTATACCTTATGTCAGGGTTCCAAATAGCATCCAAAAGTAAATCAGAGTTGAAGGCAAAGTATTGCTCAAAGTTCCAATTTATTAAGAGAGTCATGCTGGCACATCTGGGAAAACCCGAATCTGAAAGCTTCCTGGGTTTTCCCCACCCAGTTGAAAGTTCATGCTCTTGCCCCCACACCCACAAATCCATCACATGGTCCAATCTTCCACTGCCATGCTGGAAGTGCCACCCATCCAGTTCTTGTCAGGTGCAGAGGTGCAGAGACAAAGGATGACCTTGGCTTTCTAGAAAGAATTTTGTTATGGCTACATAGCATCTAACTCCGTACAATCCGCCCTCCCATTTTCCCACAATAGAAAATGCATAGTAGAATAATAGAAAGTATGGCAGGCCAAACATCCAAAAGAAAAGATGTCTGCAGGTCTGACACCTTGGTTGCTTTCATACGAACGGTTATTTCAAAGAGAATTAACAACTGATGTAGAATGAGATGCTAAGGTATTTTCAGGATCTGGCAGACTGTAAATGCAGTGTTGAGGATACTGCACTGATTACATCATTTCTTGCTGGAAGGAATTAAAAGAGTTTGGAGGGGGCTGCCTTTAATGAGAAATGATCCAGTGCCACTATCATATGACTCACTACCGGTATTATGCAAACATTAGCTGTTGACATCATCTCAGTGTCTCTTCCTCACCTTCAATAAGAGAGAGATGGGTGCTTTTCTGTATGGCTCCCAAGACAATGGGATTTCCGGTGCAAAGCCTTTTGTCCAAAGGTATTTTTGCCAGCTCGTTGTGAAAAGTCAAGGCCTTCATATTGAATTAGAATATTGATTTATATGGGTTTTTTCCCCAAATTACAGCATCAAACAAATTTACATTTTTAAAACAAGGGTTAAAGCATGAACAATAAATTTAGATAACAAAATGACATCTTTCAACAAACATTTCTTGCAACTAACCACATGTTATCTACTATCTTTCTGCCCCCATCTTAAAATTTCTCAATTTTTTTCATCTTTTGTCAATATTTTACCCATTTTACTTTTTGCGGCCAAAACCTTTGTTCTTAGTTTTCAGATCTATTTTCATCACATAATATAATTTATCTGTAAAACATTTAGATGTTCCAGCAACAAATTGAAACTACATACAAAAGAACACAAATGTTTGCATCCCCAACCAACTCCCCACTATCTTTGCCACAATAATTATTTCTACGTTGATCCATAAATTAAAGAATCAGACATCACAGTTTTGCCTTACCTCCTCCTTCATGTTGTGCATTCAACTAAGCATATTTTTCTTTTATTGTCTTATATTAACAACTGTACCTTCAAATCAATATTTGTACCAAATAATATCATGAAGGAGGAATGTTTATATTATTTTTTTCATTTTTCATGATGGCATATGAACTATACAGCTGCTTTAGTTCTCTCTGTTCTGCCATTCTTTCAATATTGTTTTTATGAGATAGTTATTATTTTACTCCTTTATATCCCCCTAGTTATTCTCATCAATAAGCTTCATTTTGTTTCATTTTATTGTTTTCATCTTCCTTCATCCCATTTTTTAGGAATAACTTTATCCTAGGAAACTAATTTCTTTAAAACCTTGAATTTTTAAAGGAGAAACGGTTTGAACAAATTCCACCCACCCAAATCCCAGGAAAACCTCAAAACAATTACTATAAGAGTGACAAGTAAATACCGACTGTGGGTTGAATCTCAGTATGTGGGGATGATTTATTCACCCCAAATAACCCACCTGTCCTTCTACGTTTAACAGAAAATGAACCTGAAGACCTATAGAGCTATAAAAAAATGAACCCTCTCCTTGGAAATTAGACCCTTTGTCAAATAACCAACTGAACAGCTCCATCACAGAGGATCTGACCAAGAATTTAACAGCCATTCAACCTGAATTGCTGGCAAAATAGTGTGGGGTTTTCCCCTTTTTAAAGCTGAGACAGTGTTTTCAATCTATCTGAATCTTAAACCCATTGACAAAAAATATGATGCTATATACAATCTTTTAAGTCACTCTTCTGACTGCTGAAGAACTGAAAGGCTATTTTTATAGATGGGGAAGGGGCAATGCATTGCTCCTTGGGGAAACTAAAGTGACCACAGATCACAACGAAACACATTTACTCCATCCTGGCTGATGTTTCATCTAATTTCTCTACGACCAACTCAGCTCAAACTTCTTATTAGAAACAACATTAGCAACTGATGCCGATAGTCAGCCAGTCTCGCTTTGTGGCAGTTGCTAGGAGCACTAGTCTCCATAGAGACTCAGAAACAACGGAATGGCTTCTTAAATTCATTAACTGCTAAATTTTAATTAAATTCGAAACTTCAATTATCCTGCTCCTGCTACTCAAAATATCTGGAGTCCTCTTAAACCCTACCCGAAACATGTTTCTTGTGACTATCTAGCATAAAGTTAAAGTTTGGCTATCTAACATAAAATAAGGGCGCTGTGCCAAATCTCTCATTCAAACACAACTACCGGTACTTTCCAAAATATCAACTAGAAGATAATCTAACCTTGAACACAGATATCCGTGACTTGCTCAAGGACCATTTAACTCTCTCAGCTCCAGGGTCCTCCCCAAAGAAACCTTGCAAAGTTACCCAGCTACCAAAGGAGTACTTCAAGCCAAGGTGGCGCAGTGGTTAAATGCAGCACTGCAGGCTACTGCTAGATCAGCAGTTCAGCGGTTCAAATCTCACCGGCTCAGGGTTGACTCAGCCTTCCATCCTTCTGAGGTGGGTAAAATGAGGACCCAGATTGTTGGGGGCAATATGCTGACTCTCTGTAAACCGCTTAGAGAGGCCTGAAAGGCCTATGAAGCGGTATATAAGTCTACTGCTATTGCTATTGCTATTCAAGAGTAAAGTCTGACTCTAGGGCTCATCTCTGTTTCTCGACTGAGTGAGCTAATGTTGTCCGAAGACATTTTCTGAGGTCATGTGGCCAGTTCATGGCTATACGCCAAAGGCACATGGAACACTGTTACCTTCCCACCAAAGGGGTACCTATTAATTTACTTGGATTTGCATGCTTTCAAATTGCATGGGGGGGCGGGAATGGGAGCTCACCCCATTGTGCAGCACTCAGGACTCGAACCCGGGTTGTCAGCTTTCCAGATGACAATCTCAGCATCTTTAACTGCTGAGCCATCGCACACCCACTCTTTCATGAGTAGATGACCTAATACAAGTTCTATTACTGTAAACTCTGATGACGAATTGCTTGCGAAATTCCTATCTGCCAACATTCACACTTGTACCTCTACCTCATTCTTCTCCTACTTTGCCTGATCATGCATCCACACTGGACTACAGAAGTCACTGACCCACAAACATCAAATTTCCTCTGCAAAAATGAAAAGAATATTAGCTGCTACTCCAACAGCTGCTTTGGGCCACAGTTCAGCAGCCATTCAGCTAGTGATGGTGGGGTTCAAAAATTTCAGCAATGGTTCTCTGTCTGGTGGCTGGGTTGGCGTGGCCATGGTGAAATGAGCCCATTTCCAGCCTTCTGGAACTTCCATGAGGCCCATTTTCCCCCTCCCCGAGCCTCCACACAGGCCTTACACTTACCTCACATCCAAAACGGGCCGCGTGGAGACTCCTGGGAGGGGCAGGGTGGGAGGGAAAGAGTGGGAGGGGAGGGGGGAGGAGAGTGACCAGCCAGGGGTGGGATTTGGAGGTTCTCCAAACCAGCCATAACATTAGCTACGGGTTCTCCCGAACCTGGGTGAACCTGTAGCAGCCCACCCGTTTATACCTCAAGAAGCCCATTCCCTATTCAAGTATATCAACATGAGATATAACTCAAATAAAATTTCCTCATGCCTAAATAATCCACCTTTTGTCAGATCCCCTCAACCAGTTCCTGATCTCACTCTATAGATAGTCCTCAATTTACGACTTAGCAATTGTTTGAAAGTTAGGATGGACCTCCCTGGGAGTACTTACAGGCCACTTTCTAAGTTCTAAAGGCTGTCCCAAACCCCCATTTCTCCAAGGTCACATGCTTGCATAGCAGGTGCTAGGCAACCAGCCCATATTTATGCCCGTTTGCAGAATCCCATGGTCATGAGACTGTGTTTTATGATGGTTCTCCCCAAACCAACATTTACTTCTGGGTTTTGGCAAAAGTGGCTTATAGAGAATCACTGGCTTCACAATCGCTTTAAGGATTGCAGTAAAAAAGGGTTGATCACATGGTTGACTCATGATGATTATGATGGGCAAGGTAAGGTTTCATTACAGTCATAATTCGAGGACTACTTGTACTGTCAAACTGGAATGTAGCCAGTTTCAACGTTGCCATTATAACACGGAAGATAAAGGCATAACAAGAGGAGTTTGGGGATAGACTTTTTTAGCTATTCAAATTACTGCAGCTTACTAAAGAATAACTTAAAGATAATGCTATTCCTGTACTAAGGACTCTTACAGTTAAACCCTCAAAATTCTGCATCAGTAAAAAATGTACCCTATCAAGGCCAAAGCGGCTATTTTAAGACAGCTTGTTTGAGGCATGTATTCATATTACTATTCTGGCCCTGCCTCAGACCCTTTTTATCTGACCACTGCAGAGGTGGGTTGCTCCCAGATTTACTACTGGTTTACGTCGTGCGCGCTTTGCGCACTATCGCAGTGCACATGTGCGCAGTTCAATGTAAATGGTTCTTTGTGTATGCACAGAACAATTTAATGTGAAATGCGCAAGCACACACACTACAAAACAACATGCCAGCAATAGCAGCAGAGACCAGGAAATGGGGTTGGGGGCATGGCCAGCCTGGGTCGCTGCCAGTTCCACGACCCAGGCCAAAAAAACCACTACTGATTTGGCCGAACTGGGAGCAACCAACCTCTGGACCACTGCCTTGGTAGCAGCTCTTCCTCCTGTCCTTCAAAGTCATTCCCTCTGCTGCATACAGATGAAGGCAATTCAATGAAAGTTAAAGCAATATCAGCAATATTTTGATAGCACCAGTCTCCACACAAAAGGGAAGCTTCAAGAAGAGTACATCCCTCCCTTTAAAAAAAAAATCACTCAGGCTTTTCAAATATGACTTTTACCAGCCCCAAATTGGAGACTAATTTCTATACTCTATGCTGACAAAATAACTATTCTCTTCCCTCACCCAAACTGGACTCCAGTGTAGCCATCAGGGCTTGGCTGCACATTGCTAAATTAGGAGACAAATTATTCAAAAATGAAAGTGTTGATTTTCCCCAAGCAGGTATGTGAAATTGGTAGCTACCCCACTGAGCTAGTGAAAGTATTTAAATATCTTGGCATCTATTTCCACTTTCTGAATATGGCAAACCTGACAGCTCACAGTCTGAACTTACAAAACTGCCTGGGAAGTCATGAGATTAGCTGGCTGCAATGGGAATATATTGCTCCAGGTAGCCATTAATATCTTCAGTGCTAAGGTGTTGAGCCCACTGTTCCTTGGTGTCCAATTTAGTGCATACTCTGATTATAGTCTTCAACTTACAACCATAACTGGGATCAGAATTTCTGTTGCTAAACAAGAGGGTCGTGCCAATTTTACAACCTTTTAAAAACAATTGTTAAGTGAATCACTGCAGGTGTAAGTGAATCATACACGGGTTAAGCGAATCTGGCTTTCTCCATTGGCTCTGCTTGTCGAAAACCAATTGTAGATGGCAATCACATGACCCCCAAAAGCTGTAACTATTGTAAATATATACTGCCTGCCAAACATCTGAATTTTCATCATCTGACTGTGGGAACGCAGTAACAGTAGCAACTGCAAGGACCCATTGTAGAACAGTCAGTAAACAAACGGTTGCAAATAAAGGACTACCTGTATTCACATTTTGAAAGCCATGTGATCTAGAGGACTGGAGGCTAAAACATATAAAGAACAGTTGCTGGAACTTGGTATGTCTAGTTTAATGAAAAGAAGAACCAGGAGTGACTTGATAGCAGTGTTCCAATATCTCAAGGGATGCCACAAAGAAGAGGGAGTCAAGCTATTCTCCAAGGCACCTGAGGGCAGGACAAGAAGTGATGGGTGGAAACTAATCAAGGAAAGATGCAACCTAGAACTAAGGAGAAATTTCCTAACAGTTAGAACAATTAATCAGTGGAACAAGTTGCCTCCAGAAGTTGTGAATGCTCCAACACTGGAAGTTTATAAGAAGAAATTGGATAACCATTTGCCTTAAATGGTATAGGGTATCCTGCCTAAGCAGAGGGTTGGACTAGAAGACCTCCAAGGTCCCTTGTAACTGTTATCCTATTCTATTCTATTCTTGATCTAAACTCATCAGAAGTTTATTATGGGTCTCTCAATTCAATCAGAATATGATTTTTTTATTTTTGGATAAAATGTGGATGCCCCTTTCTAGCGCCTCAAATGAGGATTGGTCATCTGAAATACTGGCTAAAACAGACCCATTTGGGGTGAATTGCTGGCCCGACTGGTTTTGGTAAATAAGGATACTTCCACTTGGAAGATTATTGCCAACAATTTGTCTTTCTGTGGCTTTTTTATTCTGGTCCTTCTACAATTGGGAAAAGGCAAATCCATGCAAAAACTTGAGTAAAGCATCCTTGACCTAGATAAAGACAGATCTGAAGGTCCACCCTACTGTCCAATGGTGAAATTAAAAAAATTTCCCTATCGATTCTATGGGCATGGCTTGGTGGGCATGTGACCGGGTGGGTGTGGCTTGGTGATCATATGACCAAGTGGGCGTGACTGCACAACTGACTCACACACAATGTAAAAGCAGCTGAGCAGTAGACTTATATACCGCTTCATAGGCCTTTCAGACCTCTCTAAGCGGTTTACAGAGAGTCAGCATATTGCCCCCAACAATCTGGGTCCTCATTTTACCCACCTCGGAAGGATGGAAGGCTGAGTCAACCCTGAGCCAGTGAGATTTGAACCGCTGACCTGCTGATCTAGCAGTAGCCTGCAGTGCTGCTTTTTAACCACTGCGCCACCTTGGCTCTTTTGTGTGAAGCTGGACTTCACACAAAATGTCCCCTGTAACAAGCAGGAAACTGACAGATTCACAGAGAGCTCAAAAACCAACTATCACACTTTACACAAAAATAACACAAAAACTGCACAACTGACTCATACACAATGTAAAAGCAGCTGGATATCACATAAAATGGCCTCTGCAACAAGCAGGAACCTCATAGACAATCAGGCACAGCTGATTGTAGCACAGCTGATCGTCGGAACTTTTTAAAAACTTTTTAAAGCATTTTTTAACTACCAGTTCAGGCAAACGGTAGCATTTTTTACTTCCGGTTCGGGCAAACCAGTCCGAAACAAGTAGCATTTCACCCCTGCTGCTGTCTTAGGGACGTCTTCCATACTACTTTCACACACACCCAATTACCACTGTATTTCTGCTACTCAGAGAAGAGCAAAGTTTAATGCTTTACCCCACATGCTGATGGGAGATACAACACACCAACATGCACAATGTTTCTGCATGTTTTCCAACACTGCAATAACAAATCAGTAAGCCATGTTTTATTTCACTGCTTTTTGTGTTGTGCTCAGTGTGAAGAGATCAAGCTGATAGGAAATTAAAAGTTATTTACTTTTTAACCCGCTGACTTCTCCACTGCAATTCCCAGGAATGAGGCAAAGCTTTGCTCAGTTGCAATGTATTTCATTCTCATGCAGATTAAGGGCAACACAGAACTTTCACATCTATCTTTTATTTGTTTTTTTTAATTATGTTTATGTTATTCTATTTTTGTATCTTTAGAGATTTATTAGTAATCCCCCGTATCCTGCTTTTTTGTGCATTGTTTTATTGGCCTCTTGCCATAAATTAATAAATTATATTCTTGCATGTTTTAGTATAAAACAGTGTTTCTCAACCTTGGCAACTTGAAGACGTCTGGACTTCAACTCCCAGAATTCCCCAGCCAGCATTCCCCAGCAGTCCCTATAGGGAATAGGGCGGCAGATAAATAAAATAAAACTTCAAACTTCAAACTTCAAACTAATAATACTAAACCAGTTGTTTTTTCATTATTTGCACAAAAACTAGTAGCATCCCAGCATGATTAGAGATCAAGGTTTCTATTCTGTTTCCCTGAAAATAAGACCTCCCAAGATAATAAGTCAATTCGGTCTTTTGAGCACATGCGCTAAAATAAGCCCTTCCCCAAAAATAAGACCTCCCTGAAAATATTGCAACACAGCAGCAGCCATGAGGTGACAATGTTCGCCGCCTTCTGTACCTGAAAAATAATAAGAGATCCCTGAAAATAAGGCCAGGAGCTTATTTTGGGGATCAAAAGAAAATAAAACTCTGTCTTATTTTTCAGGGAAACACGGTAGTTATTTTTTTATTTATAAATGGGCACATTATATTATATGAGCCACGGTGGTGCAGTGGTTAGAGAGCAGTACTGTAGGCTGCTGACTGCCGGCTGACTGCAATTTGACAGTTCAAATCTTACCAGGCTCAAGGCTGACTCAGCCTTCCAAGGCGGGTAAAATGAGGACCCAGGTTGTTGGAGGCAAAATGCTGACTCTGTAAACTGCTTAGAGAGGGCTGGAAAGCACTGGAAAGCAGTATATAAGTCTCAGTGCTATTGCTATAAAGATTTAGAATTTTTTTTAAAAATGGCAGTGTATCATTTTTGTTGTTGTTGTCCAACTCTTCATGACTCCATGGGCACAGCACACCAGGACCCCCTGCCCTCTACTGTCTCCTGGAATTGCCCAAATTCATGTTCATTGCATCAATGACACTATTTAGCCATTTCATCCCCTGCCTCCTTTTTCCCAATCTTTCCCAACATCTGAGGCTTTTCCAATGAATTCTCTTTGGTGGGTTTGGCCATTTGGTGGCCAAAATATAAGTTTCATATTCAGCATTTGTTCTTCCAAAGGATGTCAAGGTGGATTTCCGTTAGGAGTATCATTTTTAAATTTATTATAAAATATATGTGCTTATTATGAACTTCTTTTATACAGTATTTTGACTCCATTGATATTGCAATGTTTGCTTTTGTATTTTTATTGATCAAGAAAGGCCCTAATAAGACATTTCATCCATTGACTTTAGATATCATACCAGGACTTATGAGTATTTTTAAACCTTAGTATTTATCCTAGCTGTACAATATGCGTTCCTTTGCTTTCTTTTTTGAGAACTTTTAACCCTAAAGCAATATTTTACCAAATTTGTATCCTGTTCTCTTTGGCGGGGTCAAAAACCCCGCCAAAGAGAACAGGATACCCCGCCAAAGAGAACAGAGCCAAGGTGGCGCAGTGGTTAAAATGCAGCACTGCAGGCTACTGCTAGATCAGCAGGTCAGCGGTTCAAATCTCACCGGCTCAGGGTTGACTCAGCCTTCCATCCTTCCGAGGTGGGTAAAATGAGGACCCAGATTGTTGGGGGCAATATGCTGACTCTCTGTAAACCGCTTAGAGAGGCCTGAAAGGCCTATGAAGCGGTATATAAGTCTACTGCTATACTGCTATAAAAAGTTCCACACTTTTCTGGGGATATTCAAGAGGAGATTAAGAACTAAAACAGAGGAAGGCTCACATCCTTTGGTAAACAGGATTCCAGGATTGTTATTTAGCACATTTTCCCTTTCTAAATGTGGGCTGGTTTTGAACAATAACCATGGTTCACTTTCATTTCTACACATTTGATGTATTTTTTTAAAAAACACAGAAAAACAATTGATTTCTTAAACAGCAATTCTTCAGAGGAAGAGGAGCATTTCTGAGCTCCTCCTTTCCACTGAAGAATTGCTGGTTAAGAAAGGAATTGTTTTTCTATGTGTTTTTTTTAAAACCCATCAAATGTGAATTTCTTTAGCACTTCAGCACTTTGCTAGATGCAATGGAATGGAATGAGGAGGTAGATTTCCAGGAAGGAGGGGTACATTCCAAAATCTTAGACTACCTATTATGTGCGAGATAAAAAGGGTGAAGACAGCTCCTCCCTAATAGTCCATGGAGAATGCACAATAGATGCAAATAATGGAATGCTAAGTTTGACAAGCTTTTGTAAGTATTAGAATTCCTCTTGGAAAAATTCCCATGTGTTGCTTTTGACGCCGAGTCAAATTTATAAAAGGGATTGTTCCTGAGAAGGAATGGAATATCAACTGTATATGAAGTGTACGCAAGAAGGAATAGGGATTTATTTTAAATCTTGGCGATTGCATTGAAAACCACAGCTTTTTTGAACATGCATGCAATTTTAGCATATATCCGAAAAGGGATTGTCATTCTCCATCCACCATATGGCCAACTTTCACACCTCCCCGGGAATACCATTGGGCGTCAGCCAAACAAGACAGGCCTGACTTAGAAACAGATGCCATGTAGGGCAGAAATACTTTTATTGTAACAGCTATAGTAACAGAATGGAGTATGATGGCCTAGCAGACCCAAGTACAGCGTGATGGGGTGAGATCCCATTACTTGCTCCAGCTCCTGCCGACCTAGCAGTTTGACAGAATGCAAATGCAATTAGATAAATATGTACCACTTTGGTGGGAGGGTAACAGCATCGTATACGCCAGCCACTTGACCACAGAAGTGTATTTGGACAACGCTGGCTCCCTTGGCTAGGAAACTAAAATAAGCACCGCCTCCTAGAGTCTTCATGACTGGACAACCTTTACCGTTTTTATAGTAACTTTCAAGTCTGAATGTGCTTCCCACTCCTTCACTTTATCTTTGTGATGCTATGTAGGAATAACCTTGGGAGACAGGAGAAAGAGCTGCAGACTAGGCAGCATCATGCAAAAGGTATCTCAGCCTGCAGAAATAGGAGGATATGTGGAAGCGCCTCAGAAGGGAACCGCCCTAATTTCCTGGAAAGTAAAAATAAAGGATGGGAGAAAAACTTTCAGACTTGCAGGATTCTGTTACTGTAACCTCACAATGAAGGTCGTCTTAGTACCTGTGGTTTCTGCTTCTTTTCAGGACTACCTCAAGAAGCTGACAGGGGGCTTGTCTGTTTCTTTCTTGGCCCGAGCTCAAGCGCCTATTATCTGACCATGTTTTGGCAGTAGCTCTTCTTTCTGTCTTCAGGTTCATTCTGCTCTCTACTTTGGGACATTGTCCCCCAAATAATCCAACTTTAGTGATTTCATAGCTATACAATTTCACAGAACCAATGGAAAATTCCCACATGATTCTCCCCGATTGTGTGAATCACATGCACTTTTCTCCAGCAGCAGCCAAGAAGGAATAATGATAGTAGCACAACTGCCCCAAAAGCTGTTGGGTGTGTAACCCAAAAACTACACAAATTTATAAAGTCATCAGGGATATCAGTGGCTGAATATTTTCTCTCAGTTCTGGTTATTGGAGAGCAGAAGACATGAGGCCATTCTTATTGAGGTAAAAGGTAAAGGTTCCCCTCGCACATATGTGCTAGTCGTTCCCGACTCTAGGAGGCAGTGCTCATTTCCATTTCAAAGCCGAAGAGCCAGTGCTGTCCAAAGATGTCTCCGTGGTCATGTGGCTGGCATGACTAAATGCCAAAGGGGCATGGAATGCTGTTACTTTCCCACCAAAGGTAGTTCCTATTTTTCTACTTGCATTTTTTACATGCTTTCGAACTGCTAGGTTGGCAGAAATCTTGTTGAGATACAAGGTCACTATTATTGTCATTAATCATTTGACTTACTTTACAGTATATCTTGCCTTTCCTCCAAGATCCTAAGAAGTCCACTCCCACCTCTTATGTTTTGTCACAAGAATTCTATTAAGGTAGATTTGATTTTATAATAGTGTCTGGTCTAAATTCAGCCAGATTTCATAACTGAGGATAAAATTGACTTTTAGTTTCTCCTGTCCCAGTCCAGCTATTTACTATTACACTCCACTGGCTCTCGTTTGCTGTTTGGGAATTTCCTACTGGTACAGCTAACAGTGTGGGAATGGAAGGCTGATTGACAAAGTCCTTTGATCAATCTGGCACAGATCTTAGCTTTCAAAGGTTTAGCTTTAGTTGAGGATTTCATTCATTTAATATTTCTTAGTTACCTTTCACATCTCTGAGAATTCAAGTACCATAAAAAATATTTTAAATGCAATTGAAAATGGATGGACGTTTGTGCACGACAGGACCAACATTTCGGAATTGTTAGAATTTAACACTACGGTAGTTGCGGCCCCTTCGCAGTTAAACCTGCAAGCCTGCAACATGTGTTTGGTTTTCCTTTGTTGGGATTTATATCACAAAGCCGAGGTGTCAGTAAAGAGCACAGGCAGTGCCACTGCATGACCCAATATGGTTCAACCTCTTTTCGGGAAAGAAAGGGATTAAAAGGAGTGGCTGTTAGACAATTGAAGTGAAATGGAGAATTTAGATGGAACTGTATTTAATGATTGCATAGCCATAAAACAGAAAATGAAACGCCTGGAAGGGGAAAGGGGGTACAGGACACCACAAAGGCTAAAATCAGTACACAAAGGAGACCTTATTACAGAATAATTCTTTGTTTTCCCAGTTTCAACATTTTCTCCACCAGTAGTGCTCAAAAAAGAGTTATACAATTATACAAGGTCCTTAATTTGATTACTGAAATTGTCTAGTTTTGCATAAGATACTGAACTATACATTTAGAAATATACCCAAAGTAAATTCCAGAAGCACAAAGGAATTAATTCTCAGCTAGTCTTCAACATCTGTCCGATAGGAAGGTGAACTATCCTGACTGGGCAATGATGACATAATATTCTCAGATCTGAGCCAATGAGAGTTACTGGGTCTATTTCTAGCCCCATAAATCTCCTTCTGTGCTGGTGCATCAAGAGGAGGAGATGAGTTGGTAATGGGAGTTTAATTGCTATATCTGTTCTGCTATTTTAGAGAGAAGGAGGAATTCTTCTACTAGATGATTACATGAAGAAAGCCTCTAGCTGTCCTCCCTCCCAACTCCGCCCCAGCCCTCCATTTCCATCTCCTATAGTTCTCCTATAGTTAAGCTCCAAGGCAACTGATTTATCTCAGTTGATGCTATCATGGGCATCTGTAAATTCCTAAATCCAGGCTCGGTTATCTGTGACAGAATGCAACCACCTGAATTGGTAGGAACAAGGGATCAAAATGCTGCATTCTGCAACAGTGGTGACTGTCAATGTACAATAGACCTTGATTTACAATCAAAACTGAGCCCAAAATTTATGTTCTTAAGTGAGATATTTGTTATGTGAATTTTGCCTCATTTTATGACATTTCGTGCAATAGTTGTTAAGTGGATCATTGCATTAAGTTAGTAACATGGCTGTTAAGTGAAGCTGGCTTCCCTATCGATTTTGCCAGTCAGAAGGTTGCAAAAGGTGATCATACCCCTGAATACTGCAACTGTCATACATACGAACCAGTTGCCAAGCATCCAAATGTTGATCACATGACAGCAGGGATGTTGCAGCAGTTGTAAATGTGGAAAAACAGTCAAAAGCCACTTTTTTTCTAGTGCATTGTAATTTTGAATGGTCACTGTTCTGCCCCCCCCCCCCCTTTGTCCTGTAATGAATGCAGATACAGGCTTAGCTGTTTGCCACTCTTTATTCACAGCAATTATAATCCTGTTGTCTGAAAGCCCAGACACAACTCAGTGGCAAGATGTTGGCAGCAACACAGACTCCAACAGACATGGGAACACAAGGCAGACCAGACAAGGAGTTCTCCAGATTATTACAAACGGTTGTGTCCTGCAAAAGGACTTCTCCCAAAGTCTCTTCTTATATACTCTCTTGGGAGGGGCCAAGCCACAACCACCTGGACTTGGTTATCTCTTATGAGTCTGTCTCCGTAACTGCTGCCTCCGTTTCTCCGCCCTCCGTTGCCTGGCGTCAGGGACAAACTCCCTTTGATCTTCCCCACTGCTCCATGCCTCAAGCGCCTCCTGGTGGCCAACCAGCCTCTCCGGTCCCTGCTCTGAGTCGGAACCCTGCCCAGGGTCCTCCACATCTTCCATAGCAGACTCATAGGGGTCCTTGCTATCGGAGTCCATCGGCAGCTCCAACAGCTCCTGCTGGGCCACAACAGGTCACTAAATGAACTGTTGTAAGTCAGGGACTATCTATATTTCACGTAAGTCAAGAACTATCTGTATTTCAGTTCACCATTCTGAGACTCCTAAAGTTCTACATGTTTTGGACCAGGCTACTTGACGAACAAATACTTTAACAGCTAAACAAATTACTTGGCACAACTCAGATTCTCTGGCGGTTTTGCATTTAATTCTCATATTCTGTAATTTGGGGTTTCAAATTATGGCAGCAGTCAGATATTGCTGCCTGCCAGCAATTCTAATAAGGTTTCACACACACCCTAAGATTAAATTAGGAGTTCTAACAGGATTAGACAGACACAGCACTGGTGGGGTTAGGGGAGAGTTGGCGTGTTCAAATTAAGAAAAGATCAAAATCCATGGTGAAGGAGTTCTAACAGGATTAGACAGACACAGCACTGGTGGGGTTAGGGGAGAGTTGGCGTGTTCAAATTAAGAAAAGATCAAAATCCATGGTGAAGCAACACCAGCCAATTATAAAATTTCTAATTAGTATAAAATTGATAATTGGTGCAAGAACTCTGATAAAATTATTCAACCATAGAGGTAAAATGGGGACGGATGAGGTGAGGGACAGTGTAGTTGTTTCATCAATGTCTATTCAAGTTTCTTGGTATGAAAAAAAGTTCTTAGATATGTACAATAGAGCTTGACAAATGAAGAGGTGATCTTAGACTGAGGCAAAAGCCTCAAAAACTTTTATGGGAAGAAAAAAGCAAGCAATTCTTGCTTCCTCAGGTTTGGAAAGACAGGCTTAATTCACAGAACATTCTAAACCAGGGGTGTCCAAACTTTTTGCAAGGAGGGCCAGATTTGGTGAGGTAAAAATGTGTGGGGCCGACCATTCAGCCTGACATTCTTTGAACTATTAACATTAATGTGCAGTGAAGGAAAAAACGCCAGCCAGCAGGGATGAGTGACAGCCTGAGCTGGTGGGGAGAAGAGGCTGCGGGCTGCTCCAAATTTGAAAATGGGCAGCAATTGGCCCCCAGGCTGGACTTTGGGCATGCCTGTTCTAAACCATAATAGACAGATTTATACAACACAACACATTTATCTTGGTTACTAAATCTGTCAATTTTTCTCATTCCATTGTACACTGAGCCTTCAAGCTGATCAAGCAGGCTGAATTTGCACAATACAACATGCCACTGAAAACCGGATAAACCTAACAAGTCTAGCATGTTTTGGCTGGTGCAATTGCAAGGTCCTCAATTGACCTGATGCTGAATGAACCCAATTACTGTTACTGGGATCATAAGGCAAAGGTTCCCCTCGCACATGGGTGCTAGTCATTCCCAACTCTAGGGGGCGGTGCTCATCTCCATTTCAAAGCCAAAGAGCCAGCGCTGTCCAAAGACGTCTGCGTGGTCATGTGGCCGGTATGACTAAACACCAAAGGCGCACGGAGGGCTGTTACCTTCCCACCAAAGTGGTCCCCATTTTTCTGCTTGCATTTTTACATGCTTTCGAACTGCTAAGTTGGCAGAAGCTGGGACGAGTAACAGTAGCTCACTCTGTTACGCGGTGCTGGGGATTCGAACCGCCGAACTGCCGATCTTTCTGATCGACAAGCTTAGCGTCTTAGTCACCATGTACCTCTATCATACAACAAGCTAATCTAAAACCAAATAACTATTAGTTGTATCTTGTGACAACTCAAAAGAACATCTAGACTGAACCTCCCCTCCTAAAAGCCCTTTGATTTTTCACTCCCAGACCTGGCTTCCTGTCCTTGGATTAGTCTCACTGCCGCAAACTATTTTCTAGACAATGCCTCACTTATTTTTCCCCTTAACCTTGGCATATGAGAAATACAATGCTTCTATATCTTGTGTGACTTTGTGACAATTACTAGGTAAAAGGCTTTTTTTTTAAAGTATAATTGCTATTACATAATCTCCTGGGTATTTGACACCCAAGTACCCTTCTATCTTTGGAGATAGACCAATCTCATGAGGTATAGACCAAAATTAAACTTTATTTTTAAAAAAGAAAGCGAAAACTCCAATGAAGTAGCCCTTTCAAATGTTAAATATTAACAGTTTGGGGGTGGGGGATAACTTACAGAGCTGCCAAATTTCAGGGGAAACAAGACTCCCATCAGACTATCTGTGAGAGCTGAGCACTTCACTGTTCTGCAGGATCCTGAGTACTGAGTTTGCTTATTTTCTTGCAGACATTTCATTACCAAACTAGGTAACATCATCAGGCAGTGTTTGGTAATGAAACATCTGCAAGAAAACAACTCTCAGAGAGCCCCAAGGATCCCACAGTTCAATTCTGAGCTACAAATATTCTCTTCTATCCATCTAGCTGCAGATTTTCATGGTGATCATTTAAAGCCTGTAAAGCTAGATTCTTGAACACAATCCAAAATATATGACAACTGTGGGAATTATACATCAATCATTTTATTTAGAGACATAAACACAGGTTTACAATAAAGATTTAGCTAGCACATCCATATCAAATCAAAATGCTAATAGCAAATTCTTATCTAAACACTGACCTATTTCTATAGAAATAAATAAGACTCCTGAAACAAGCATTGCCTCTGCTTCCCCTTTACTTCTTAAAACCGAATTCTTCCTTCCTTGGTCAGCAGTTACTCCTTGCCTCTGTTCTCCCAGAGATTTGCTTGCAGTCTCTGAAATCTTTCTTCCCTGTGGCAGAGAAGGATTGGAGGATTTGATTCAATATGTGACAAAGTCCATGTCAGATACTGTTGGAAATCTACTCCAGCTAGCTTGCATTTAGACTGGTCAGCTGTGAAGACAGCTCTAAAAGTTGCTTTCCACAACAGAACGATATATGAACTTTGGCCTATTCTGCTGCCCAGGCAATTTTAGAGCACAGTCCAAAATTTAACACTAAGTCAAAAATCTTACATTGTATGAGATTTCAGAAATAGTGGTACAGTTAGTTTTTTTAAAAAAAAAAATTTAAACCCAAAAAGTAGAGGGCACCAATCTGTGTATAGTGCTTTGTATACTGTAGGAGGAAAATTGAGGTTTCAGTAGATTTAATGCACAACATTTATTCCAGGCAAAGCAGCTCCATTACTCAGGAGTAATAAGCCAATAATAGCTTTTTCACTTTTAAAAATAAAAGTGCCAGGAATTGAATCTGATTCTCAACTCAAGAAAATGTGGTCCGTCAACCTTACAGCCAAATTCATCAGTTCCCTAATGAGACATAATTCAAAATGCCAGAAGGAATGTTAGTTATGGTTTTTATGTTGTCTTGGGCTCGGTAAATCTCTTAGAGAAACTAGTCATATGCTTTAAAAGCTTTTTTAATTTCAAGATGAATCATCAAGCTCAACAAACTAAAAGAGCTTTCAATGTTTGTCTATCCAAACAAATATAATACAATAAAAATCTACATTCCCACATGTAATGTTTTTAAGTCTAGAGGCACTTTTTAAAATCTTGTCTGCACCAATGGATGTTTTTTCACCAAGCTATGAAGCAAATTGGGCTGAGCCACAGTTATTCTGTTGGGTTTCATTTTTCCACTCCTTTTTTGCCATGCTTGATAGATATTATCTACTAAAAGAACCATATATTTAGTCAGACATTGCTAATGGCGGCTCCGGCCCTTTGGAACGAGCTCCCCGCAGAGATTCGGACCCTCACCTCTCTCCAGTCCTTCTGAAAAGCCGTTAAAGCCTGGCTGTGTCGGCAGGCCTGGGGTCGATGAGTTCCCTTCCCCTCTCGAATCTGTATGGCTGTTGGTTGTTTTAAATGCCCTGTATTTTTTGTTGTAGTTTTTGTGTTTCCCTTCCCCTCCTTGGGTTTGTGCGCCGCCCTGAGTCCCTCCGGGAATAGGGCGGCATATAAATAAAATGAACCTTGAACCTTGAACCTAACTTAGGCTTCCAATTGACTTTTTTTGCTTTGTCTTTACCACTTTATTGCTATTATCTTTCTTTAGATCCTGCAGAACAGAAAACATGCTGAGGTGCCCGCAGTTCTGTAAGCCAATCAACTATATTTGGGGTATTAATCAAAACAGCAGTTTCTGCTAGGAGGGATAAGATGGCCATTTCAGATGTTGTTAACTCTTAATTTTCTTGAGTTCCAGCCTGAGTGCAAATGCAAAGGAAAGTGAGGGTCACATTTTGACTTTGCATAATTCAGCAATGCACTTTGGAACAGGTAGATTTCTAGAAACTGTGAAGTCCCAAGTCACTCTCAACTATGTGGCCTCAGCATATTCAAGTGTGGTAAAACATTACACACTTGCCATGCTATTGTTCCAAAATTTGGTGTTCCTGAACTCATTACTTATCTACTGTGCATATTCAAAAAAAAAGAAGCCCAAGCAGATCTTTGTCCCTAAATTTAACACAATTAAACTAAACAAGTTAAATGACTAAACAGTGAAAACAAAACAAAGTCTTCTGACATTTGGTAAAATAACAATGGTTTAGCATAAGTTTTCTTGGAATACACATTTATATTTGTTAAATATGTATCTGTCCATCTCATCAAGAAGCAACTCTATGCGGCTTACAGCTAAGTAAGACAAAACATTAAATTATTAAAATAAATATTAACATTACAATTGGCTACATTTGAGTCACTTCATTTGAATGTGTGTAGCATTATCCTTGCAAGATAATACATGCACTGCTGTGTCAGATTCGTTGGAGCAGAGGAAAAAAATAGTAAAAGGAGATGATTGGTGAAATTAAATGTAGGAGAGTAGCCAAAGATGACTGCATATAGATAGTAATTATTCATAGAATGTTACGTAATTTAACAGACTTTCTAAAACAAATAATATATTTGAACACTTTCCTGGACCATCTCCTTGTACATTCAAAAAATGCAAGCCTTTTTTCTCGTGTAAATGTGCTTTATTTTCCATTTTCATTTCGTACAGTCACATATATACTGTGCATAACCAGGGCCATTTAACATTAAACAATAAACACAGCCATTCCTCTTGTCAACAATACCCCCCAAAATACAAACCCAATGTACCACTTCGACCCTCCATACACCCCAAAAAATGCAAGCCTTTTGATGATCAACCAACCTCAAAAAAGCTATTAATTTTACCTTTTGCTCTGGTTCGTGGTGCAATTGTGCTGCCATTTAAAAAAAAACCCAACAGAATTAGAATCTCCAGTCTGAGGTAAATCAGAGATTTGATCTCACTATCAGGAAACATGGCATGTCAAGTAAAGAAAAGACAAATTGTGTTGGATTTCTCCAGGGCGTATCCATGGAATTTTCTTTGCGACAGTATTGCTATAGCTTGCCATTGCTTTCTTTCAAGATGTTTTTTTTTCAACTTTTCAGTTTGGCCTTCAGGAACGGAATATCTTAATAGTATCCCACCCAAGTATTAACCAAGTCTAATTCTCTTTATAAAATGAGTAATCTGGGATAAGCAGACACACTTCCTTCTTCCCTGCAGTTTCAATTCCGTATCTGTATACTAGGAAATCTAATTTCTGCCCAGCTCGGCTATTCCTCACTTCGCGCAAGCAGCAAAATCTGTGTCTTTCCCTAAAATGCTTGGCTCAAAATTAGTTTATCAACCGTCACTCCTTAGGACTGCAGCACACTGCGATCGTTAGGGAGGCCAGCAACTAAGGACAAAACCCCTTCTTGACATAAACAAGCTGAACGGCAGAGGAAGCTTCACCGGCTGAACTCCTGCCTGCTTTCAGCTAAAGCGCATAGGCTCCGCTTCCCTGCCGCCTAGCCCTGATCACAAAGCACCCATCGGCTTCCAATGAGGGAGGGAGGGGGGAAGAGGAGGACACGATCACGAGCTTTCTCCCCCACGGTCGTTGCTGAGAAGGCGGCTCGCAAACCGCGGGCGCCCTTGCCAGCGCAGCCGACTGTCACCTGATCGATGGCGGTCATGTGACGTGCCGAGGAGGAAATGCACCCGAGCCGCTGCGGGGGATAGTCGAGGCCGGCTGCTTACTGAGAGCGGCAAAGAGCAGCGATGGCCTGGACGAAGTACCAGCTCTGCTTGGCGGCGCTGATGCTGATCACCGGCTCCATCAACACGCTTTCCGCGAAGTAAGTTGTGTGTGTGGGGGGGGGGGACGTGGGAAGGCATCCCAGACAGCGTCTTGTCCACTCTGACTCGGGGTGGGAATGGGGCGAGATGGGGCTTGGGAGGAGCAGCTGCCGTTAAAAGAGAGAAGGAGCGAGAGCAAGCGGGGCAGCCCGAAGATCGACCGAAAGAAGTGTAAGGAATTGGGGAGGCGGGAGGAGGGGGGTATATAGTCTGTGATGAGATCATCGAGATCCTCCATTCATGGAGGGGAAAGGGTCTCTCTATCTGATGAGGTTATACCTATGTAGTTT
The DNA here is from genome assembly GCF_051295495.1 of Thamnophis sirtalis. NCBI lineage: Eukaryota > Metazoa > Chordata > Lepidosauria > Squamata > Natricidae > Thamnophis > Thamnophis sirtalis. Next base: position 23,179,052 of record NW_028261386.1, on the reverse strand, counting down.
GGGTAATTAAACGGTCTACAAGAAAACAACGTAGCGCACAGAATGCTAATGACCCCTCAATTTAATCCTGAGCTATAAATATTATTTTAAGGGTCTCTTGCCATGGCCTTGTGTGCTTGCTTGAATGCCTTTCCTTTCAGAGTGATTGGGGGGGTCTGTTGGGAAAGTTAGCTAGACACGAATTGCAGTTTTCGGAGTTGGGGTGAGTTCAGATTAATCCAGATTATCAACCTCTAATTGCTAGGTTCATCTACTTGATAACGTCCCTGTCCTACTGTCCCCATTTATTTGTACCCATTTCCTGTGTTATTATGTTTATTCTAATTCCTGTAATCTTGTACATGAGTGACAAACTAAATAAATAAATGTGATGGTTGCCATACTGGTGCTCTATCGATTCCCACTGAATTATAGTTACTCAACCTCATTACTTTATAGGCCAATATGTGAACTGAGCCAGTTTGTTCCCAGTTGCTGTGAAACGTCAACAGGAGACCCGTTTTGTTGTAAACTGCCCAGCGTCATTTAGGTGAGGCGGGCATGTAAAAATCTGATGAATAAATAAATAAAATCAACTCAGTTCTTACATCCTGTTTAATAGCTTCTTAGAGATGGTTTTTGCTCATTGTGAAACTGAACATGAAACAAGAAGGATTTTGATCCTGCACAGTTCTTCTGAGCGTCCTGTCACATAGTGAAGTTGTCCGTAGACCCGTTTTACACATTGTGCTAAAGTCAGGTCCCTTTCTCCATGGCTAATGGAGTAATCCACATCAGTTGGGTTGGCACAACATGCTTTGCTGTATACCTTGATTTACAAACCACAATTGCTGGGATTAGGTATCAGGCTAGAAGCAAATAAAGCCAATTCAAGGTGATACATAAACCCTTCTACCTAAACTTACTGTGATATCTGCTTTAACTGGCCAAAGGATATTTTAGCAGATGCAAAAAATAGCTATATAAACTAGGGATGTCAGTGTGTGAGTGTGTGCAAATAGGAGAAGGGGGGAAATCAGTTTGTGGAGATGTCCATTTTCGTTTTTCTGTTTCCATTTATTGGACATGAGGGAAATATCCTGGAGATTAAAAAAACTGCTCCACATATTAAGGTTCTCCAGTTTCCTGAAAGGATTTCTCTTTCAACTTCATCACCTATTTTTCTCTTTGCTTTACTTATTCTGTCTGAAACTTCATTTTCTGGTAAACAAGCGGATTGTTGCTGCAGATAAAAAAAGTGGAGAGAGCAGCTCTCCGCTGATGAATGGTCATCAGTGACCATTCTTATCACTTGCTTAAAGTCCTTCAAGTTTGTTATCAGAACTGTAGTAGAAAAAAGGAGAATATGCTGAATTAACCCTTCTTTGAATGAAGAGGAATGTAGTGAAGCCTGATTTATTTGGAGGATCCACCAATATTGTGGTGAATTCTGAATAGAAATGAATATATATTTCTGCACCTTATTATCAAGAATAGAGAAAGCATGCTAATTGTGCCTGACAAGTGAAGATAATAATGTTTAGGTGGCCTTCCCCAACCCTTTATCTACAGGCAGTCTTTGAGTTACGACCACAATTGAGTGTAAATTTTATGTTGCTAAGTGATACATTTATTGAGTTTGCCCCATTTTTTGACTTTTCTTGCCACAGTTGTTAAGTGAACCATTGCATTTGTTAAGTTAGTAACATGGTTGTTAAGTGAATCTGGATTCCCATTGACTTTGCTTGTCAGAAGGTCGCAAAAGTTGATCACATGACCCCGGGACACAGCGATCATGATAAATATGAACCACTTGCCAAGCATCTGAATTTTGATCATGTGATCATGGATATGTTGCAATAGTAGTAAGTGTGAAAAATGGTCATAAGTCACTTTTTTCAATGCTGTTGTAACTTTGAATGGTCACTAATTGAACTTTTGTCGAGGACAACCTGTATTCGGTCTCATCCAACTTTCAGATCCTTTAAACTTTGCTCTCTTCATTCTTTCCAATATCTTACTACTTTAAGTTTTTAAGCTTTAAACCATATCTTGCTTGATAATATCACTTCAGCATTTCCTTTACCAGCCTCCTGTATCAGAGCCTTCAACTATTCTCAACATAATTGGTTTTTCTAAGGAATTTAATCACATGATATGGTCAAAATAAGATGGCCTTAGCTAGTTAATCTTAGTTTCCAGTGTTATTTCTGGAATCATGCAATCTAAAATCTCCATGTTTGTTATTTTTGTTGTCCAAAATATGCGTAGTAGACATCTCCAAACCCATAAATTAAAGGAGTCTACATTTCTCCTACCACTTTTTAATTGTCTAATTTTCATCATCCTAAGTAGTTATAGAAAAGCAATCATATTTACTATTCTGCACTTCGTATTAAGACTGATGGCCTTGTGGATCTTCCTTTTACTCACTGCAGCATGGCTAAGTGATATTCTACATTTAAGTTTGGTTTAAACGTCTTCAATCATTTGTGGAACCAAATTATCTAATAAAGTCCTGGACTGATTCAATCAATTTTTGTCTTGATGTCACCATTTCCAGCTGTTTTGTAACCTTAAACGTCTTGGTATTTAGCTGCAATCCAGTTTTTTTCACTTTCTGCCTTAAGTTTTTGAATTCTTTGTTCTGCAGCATTTTCTGCCAATATAGAATCATCTCCATCTCTTAAATTGTTAATATTCCTGCCACTAATCTTTCTTCTGATTCTGATTCATCTTACTTAAAACTGCCTCTATCTATATATCAAAGGGGATAGAATACAGGCCTGCAAGACATCTTTTCTAGTCTTGAACTAGTTTGTGTTCTGACAGCACAGTCTTTGTCGTTGCATAATGCTTTATTGGTTTGATCAAGCATCCTGGAACATTCGCATCTTACTACTACTTAGATAAAATTTTAGTGTAATTGAAAAGGTTTGGTATTGTCAATGGGGAATAAATATATGTCCTTTTGAAATCTGCATGCTTATTCCAACATTCACAATGTGGTCTCAAGTACCTCTTCCTCTTCTATGTGTTGGACAGCTCTTTTTTTCATGTTTGACCCAGTTTCAACACATTTTTGCTAATGTATGAAATCAAGCCTTTTGTGTATCAGTTGTGAGTGTTAATCTTTGGAGGGGATTGGGTTGAATGTGACTTTTTCCAGTCTTTCATCCATTTATTGGCATCCCATATCTTTTTATTTAATTTAATTGCTGCTGTTGCTGCTTTTCAAGCAGTTTTGATGAAATTTCAACTCCAGGGTCTCTCTGGACAACTGCTTCAGTGCCCATGCTACCTTGTGTTCCAATAATTTGATTTACTTTTAATAATAAATTTTAATTTTATTTATTAATACTTTTAAAAAAATGTTAATATTTTTCTATGGCCATCCATTTTAAGAGACAACTCTGGGCTGCTCACAAGAACAATATATCTGACTTCTCTTCAAATTTCTGTTTGTTATGTCATGAGTTAAAAACATTACTATTTCCAATGCTATAATAGAATATTTATTCTATTTATATTTTATTTGTTTCTTATCATTGTTTTCCCTCCCATCTCTGCCCCTTATTTTTCCTTTGCCTGTAGTGAATGGTGTCTGGGTTTTCTTAGGGCAAGAAGTAATCCTTTTTAGTTTCTGTCTTCCATTGTATACAATGCTCATCCCAGTATTTGTCATTTTTTTCTAGTTATGTTGAAAGTCCTCATTTACCATGCTTTGTTAGTGAAGCCTTTGGCTTTTCTTTGGATGATTTCCACTGAAAACCATTTGCTTATCTTTGTTAGATTTTTGTATGGGACCTGTTTCTAGACTGTGTATTTGAAATGTGATGTTTTTATTTATTGTTTCTTTCCATAGTTTATTAGGTTGGTTTTCCATGGTTGATTAATTCTTTTTATTTCAACTACATACTGTATAGAGATGAAATCTTGTCACTATCACATTCCTAGGTACAGTACCATGTTCGGGGTTGGTTTTTTTTTGTTTTTTTGTTTTTTTTGTATTACAGAATTTTAATTAAAATCAATTTTAGCTACAAGTAGTTGATAATCCAAATCATAGTGTGAAGCAGATTAAGTTTGAACAGAGATAAATGTGTTTTTCTGTCATTGACTGCATAACATATAATAGATTTCGTTGCAATACAATGAATTTCGAATGTCCAGGTGTACAATTAGCATTTGGATTGAATAAGTCTTGTATTGGTAATCCAGTTTCTATTAAAAATATCTGCCAACAATTTCTGCTTCTTAATTGTCTCCAATTTTGGTGTTGAAATCTCCCATAAAGTATATTTTATCTCTTTTCAGCTTTTTTATAGCCCTTCTTAAATGTCAGCATAGAGCTGTTCTTCAGATACTTCTGTCGTTGGTGCATACATTTCAACAAATGAGACATTCAGAGATTTAGCTTGGATTTGATCAGCCATTATTTTTGCATTTAGTGCTTGAAAACTGCCAACCTATTGGTGATTTTCATTTGTTATCAGTGCTACTGCAGTCCTTCTGATGGTGTCATTTCCAGAACAATACTGCATAAACTCTTCTGCCCAAAAATGATCTCAGTGATGCCAGGAATGTCTATTTGGTCATTGTCATTTCTTTCTTTGCATTTAGCTTTGGATGGTTCATGTTTGAGACTTTCCACATATCAATTCTGTTCACTTTCTTCCAGTGTAAGTGGTTCCTTTTGCCAGTCTTCCAGTATTCATGCTCCTCAAAGATTTCCCTTTCTGTATTATAATTTCCTAGATTGCTCATATAGTACATTGTTGTTGTTCTTCTTCTTCTTCTTCTTCCCAAGTAGCCTGGAAGTACCGGGCAAAAATGGTTTCTAGTACTGAACCATTTCTGAACTTTTCTTTGACAACTTTCCCATAAACATTAGAGTATATCGTAAGGTTTTCTCCAGATCTCCCTATTGATCTCATCTTGGCACCAACATACTATATTGCTGGATTCCCAACCTAGTGTCTTCCAAATGGACTGGGTTTACATTTGTACAAACCAGTCAATCTGGCCAAATCTAGCAATAGCAATAGGAGTTAGACTTATATACCGCTTCATAGGGCTTTCAGCCCTCTCTAAGCGGTTTACAGAGTCAGCATATTGCCCCCAACAATCCGGCTCCTCATTTTACCCACCTCGGAAGGATGGAAGGCTGAGTCAACCTTGAGCCGGTGAGATTTGAACAGCTGAACTGCAGAACTGCAGTCAGCTGAAGTAGCCTGCAGTGCTGCACTCTAACCACTGCGCCACCTCTAGCTGCTTGGAGATATCCATTCAGGGAAGATTATTTTGAGTCCGAGTCTTCTGTTCTTCATAAGTCTACCACATAATACCTGGCTGCATTTCTTCTATCTATAGGTTTCCTCTGATGGTTTTAAACCTTGAAGAATCTATGTAACTGTTAGAAGTTGTAGCTGTATTCCTGATTCTTACAAATCTCATCAGCTAAATCCCTGTCACAGGATTTTTTAAATCCTTTTGCAAGTTCTAGTTGCTGAGTAAGCAAACATCTTGAAAGATGACAAGTCATGACATTTTGGGGGAGCTTATCTGTGCTCTGAAATTTTCCTAATTTACTGAAAGAAGCCTGTGGGTGTTGTTGCTTTAAACTTGTTTGCACATGTTGTGTTATAGTACCTCAATCTCATATGATTTTTGAAGGATTACAAAGCCTTGTCCAAGCATTGTTAAGAGGCTTAGATGGAAGTGGTAGTAGGAAGAGCAAGATATTTATGTCTGAATGTAGGTGAATTTGGAAATATGTGGCATATAAATCTGTAATCAATAATAAATAGTTGGCCAGATTTAGTTTTGCTTGTACTCCATCAGCATGCTGGTACATCCTGGCAAGATAGAGAGAGCTGATGGCTCAGGGACTTTGCATTTACAAGTTCTTAAATCTTCAGCAGTTCCCAACAGTCATATTTATTGGCCCTTACTCAAAACTTTTTGAGGTCATAATAAAATTCTGAATGTAGGCTTTGCCATCATTCCTTAATTCTCATGTTACTGCCTTTTGTATCTCATTTGTTTGTCTTCTACATGTTGAAATGCCCAAGCAAGCCATATTGTGGTTGAGATAGGAATGGGCAAGTTTCAAGGTTTTAGATAGCTATTAAGTTTCTTTCTGGTGACATCATCAGAGTTTTTTGGACTTCTGTGGGAAAGGGGTATTAGGTTGGGTGAAGGAGATTTGATCCCTTCCTCACCCTTAAAGTCCCAATTCAGAAGAGAATGGTACCACAGTAATCCAGCCATTTTGCTTAATACTATGGCCTAATTCACACAACAAACTAAAAAAAAGGGGGGACAGTGATTCCACAGCACACTGAACCACAAATTTCCCATTGAGTTTTGTGACCTAAGCCAGATTTAACTATCTATGGCCTTCAGACTAACATCTTGAATCCCTCTGGTAAATTCTGTCTTTCCATTCTGAACTTCCAGATCCCTGAGGAGAAAAATAAAATGGGTGAATATTGCCCCCACCCACCCATCTTCTGCTTGCTTCTATCTGACCACAAAAATAACTGCCTTGGTAGTGACCTCTTTTCTATGGAACATAATTCCCCACAAGATATGGTTGATCCTCACCCTGTTGTCTGTGGAGATTTGCAGTCATCCAGGTCATGGTTGTCTATGAAAAAAACATATTTGGGACTCACCCCTTTGTGCTTCCAAAAGGACCTAAAAGCATGGTTTTGTCAGAGGATCTGGGGACCATAAATGGAGATGGAGCTGATCAAATATTTGATTTGATGGTGTTTCTACTGCCATGGGGAGAGGGGGTGGTAATGGGTTTTTATGTTGTGGATTTTTAAATGTTGCAAGCCACCTGGAGTCACCTATGCGTGACTTGGGTGGCCATATACATTTGTTTAATAAATAAATAAATAAATAAAAAACCTTGCTTTAAATAAAAACTAGTTTGATAATTGGAACACACCACCTTCAGAGAACTAAATCCTTGAAGCTGTCCAGATGTTTAAGATTGGCACTCACCATATCTGTAGCACTGTGATTCCCAGCATCCACAACAACAACAACATAGATTTTGGGAATTACTCAACAAATCTGGAGGGTGCCAAATTTGGTGCTGGTTTATAAAGGCTTTTACCTCTATCACTGATTTGTTGGACTGAATGACGCAATTTGAATCACCCTTGCCTTTCAGTAGCTCTGCAGCATTTAATTGAGTTAATCAACATGTTTCCTTCTTGCATTTTTATTCCAAGACTGTTAAAGCATATATTATTTTTTCAGCAACGTTTTGATAAGTGGGTATTGCACCTACATTTTTAAGGTCTTGATGATACATCTTTTTATCCTTTTGGTAGTAATTGGGTTTTTTTTACTTTGAAATTGCACCTCCCTGTTTTCCTAAAGATGATTTCTGATTTCAGTGAAAAATAGAATTGGATCCTCATAACTCATTTAGAATCATATTCTGTGCTGAAATGACTGTGCTCTGCCAGTGATGATTGAAAGAGGAAGGATAAATATTGGTGTGTCTAGAATTTGAAGGGTTGTGGGGGGAGAAAGTACCCCCTGAAAGCCTGCTCTATTGCCAACCAAATTGAGGCAGGCCTCTCCGCCAATGAGAGGAACCTTAGGCCCTCCAGATGTGATGCACAGTAAGTCCCATCAACACGGTCAGTTTTGAGGATTTATGGGATGTGCACCTCACAATATACACTGGGCCCTTTCTCTGTGCCCAGTGTTAGTAGGAAAAACATGATCAATGCATTGTTGCACAAATGTTTCCAGAAATCTGCCTTATATTGAATCTAGAACTATCTACCATATTTTTCAGACTATAAGACGCACCTAAATTTACAGGAGGAAAACAAGAAAAAAATAGTTTTTGGCCTCCGCACATCCCGTTTTCACCCTTTCTAGCTCTCTGAAGCACTCTGCAATGTTCCATAAGTCCCGTTTTCACAAAAAACAGGCCCATTGCATTTTTGCCCTCCCCAGGCCCCAGAAGCACTCTGCAGTGCACCGGACATCCTGATTTCACCAAAAATGGGCTAAAAAACCAAAAACGGGACATGCGGAGCACTGCAGAGTGCTTCTGGGGGCCAGGGAGGGTGAAAACGCAATGCGTGGAGGAGGGTTCGGGAGGCCAAAAACGCCCATATTCAATGTATAAGATGCACCTACATTTTCACCCACTTTTAGGAGGGGGAAAGATGCGTCTTATACTCTGAAAAATACAGTAAATTGATGTCGATGCTAACTGGCAGAGAGGCTTTTCACATTTCCAGACATAAAATTTTCCCTACTCATCCTGGAGCTTCTGAGGATTTATTTTACATGCAGAGTAGCTATGCTGCTAAGCTATGCTCCTTCCTCTGATCTAGCTTTCCTGTTGCGAACTAAAGGCTCTTGTGGCTACTCCGTCTAATGTAAAGACTCTCTAATCTCAGCATGCCACAAATACTCTCTTCAGACGTGGTTTTGCTTGCAGCTGCACAGATAATAGCTGAACGGTCACCTACTCTGTTGTAGCGTAGCATTTTTCATCCCATTAACTTTATCTTGGGTTATTATTTAATAACATTGCACCAATACTGTGGGAAGAGGGCTCTCTTTGCATTATGATCCCTTTGGGGACATCTAAAGCTTAACAAGATCCCGTTGCTATATTTTGCAAGCCACCTAACAGTGGCAGCACTGTTTCTCACCCATTTTTGACAAAAAGATTTAAAAATATATCCCTATCAAAAGAGGAAAAAACACCCTCCAGTTCAGCCCTTCTTTCCATCAGCATTGCTGAAAAGTCGCAATGTAAAAAAATCTAGCTTCCACCCCCATCAATATATGTTTAGCAATAGCAACTCTGTACTTACTATATTATGTCATTATTGGGTGTCTTTTTTTCCACCAAATGTTACTTTTGGCATAGGGGAATAGCAGCCTTGACACCTGAGTTGTGAAAGATCTGCTCTTGTGTTCCTTTGTCTGCCATATCAGAGTTTCCAATTACAGCAGCCAAGGAGAGATTTGGCCTGGTGTCAGCAAGTAAACTCTTTGCAGCTTTTGTTTGCAGATAGATATCTAAGCTAGGGACAGGTCCAGGCAAAGGAATGTGTCACAGAGCAATTTTTTTCCCTTAGAACAGTGATGGCGAAACTTTTCGGCACCGACCCAAAGACCAGCTGGCCAGCATACACATGCCTGTTTTTTGGATGGTTTTGGGCATTTTTCGGAATATTTTAGGGTGTTTTTTGGGACTGTTCCAGGCCGTTTATTTGGGCCAAAAACACCCAAAAAAACAGCCTGAAAATGACCTGGAAAATGTCCCCAAAATGGTCTGAAAAAGCCCCCCAAAATGGCTTGTTTTTTGGCTGTTTTTCACGCTGTTTTCCAGCACTCCAGTGCCTTCAAAGACCAGCTGCCCAATATGCATGTGCCGGAAACCAGAAGAGCAGCTGGTGATGGCGCATGTGCCCACAGAGAGGGCTCTGCATGCCACGCATGCCATAGGTTCACCATCACGGCCTTAGAAGATGAGCAAAGCCAATAAACTGGCTTTACTTAATTTATGGTACTGCTTTCCCCAGTCTTTTTCTTCAGATGTGTCGAGCTGTGGTTGGAGAAGGCTGTTTGCAGAACTAACGTGGGTTTAAGGAACAGTTCTTCTCTTGTCTTTCAACTTGGCCTTACTAGCAGAGTACGTATCTTCTTCAGTGTCTGAATGAAAGCGGCTGTTAGCGACTGCCATCATCTCATCTATTAAAAAAGCAGCTTTGGCTTGAAGCGAGGAATAAGGCGTGTTCTCAAATTGCTTTTTCGGAAGCTGAGAGCCATCCAAGCAATATTATGGAAACGTTTTGGCAAATATTGGTTTACTAGATCTCCACTGCCAAGTTGGATTCTTCTAAGACAGTGCTTCTCAACCTTGGCCTACCTGAAGATGCGTGGACTTCAACTCCCAGAATTCCCCAGCCAGTTGGGGAATTCTGGGAGTTGAAGTCCACGCATCTTCAGGTGGGCTAAGGTTGAGAAATGCTGTTCTAAGACCTTACATGAGATATTCAGTTGTAGCACGTGTATCTGTATGTTTAAACTCTCAGTGTGGCTTCCACAGGTAGGGTTTATCCTGTAAGAGGTGTGGATGAGAAGAATGACAGGTAGAAATCTGATAGCTCAGTGATTTCTAGCAGACTGTGTTCTCCATGGGATGAATGGACTCGCCTCCATTACCATTTTGCACAAGCTTTTATAATCATGTTTCACATCCCCAAATGCCAAAATATGATGTATATCCAAAGCTTTGGGACACGTTTTCTAACTGACGCCTCACTCCTTCCTTCCAGGTGGGCTGACAAGCTGAAGGCACCAGGCTGCCATGGGACAGAACCACATAATTTCCAGCATCCCTTTGTACAGGTAACATTGGCAAGATTCTGCACTACTAACCACCTCATTATATCTAAACCACCTCACATGATGGCTGGGGAATTCTGGGAATTGAATTCCACACAATTTTAAATTGCTGGGGTTAAAATTGCTGGGCCAAACATTTCTGTGATGCTAAGAGCATAGGATCTTCAGACTCACAAAATCTCTGTACAGGTAGTTCTTGACTTACAACAGTTCATTTAGTGACTGTTCAAAGTTACAATGGCTCTGAAAAAAGTGACCTACTGTTGTTTTTCACACTTACAACCATTGCAGAATTTCCATGATCACACTATGATCAAAATTCAGATGCTTGGCAACTCATATTTATGATGGTTGCACTGTCCTGGGGTCATGTCCTGGTGATCATCTTTTGCGACCATCTGGCAAGGAAAGTCAATGGGGAAGCCAGTTTCACTTAACAACCATGTTACTAATTCAACAACTGCTGTGATTTGCTTAACAACTGTGGCCAAACAGGTCACAAAATGGGGCAAAACTCACTTAACAAATGTCTCACTTAACAATGGAAATTTTGGTCATAAATTGGGGACTATACCTGCATTGAAAATTCCTCTTTGCTTTGCTTTTCCCTTTTGTGCCAAATCTGCAAAGTTCTTCATAGTGTTTGCATTTAATGAAACGGTTCCAGCACAAATGCGCGCACAACAAAAGCGCGCCTGACTAAACCACGGTGTCTAAAGCGCGGTGACAAAATCGCACGACGAATGAGCGACGAATTAGCCCTAAAGCGCACCAACAAAAGCGCGCCGACAGAAGCGTGCTGTAACGTAACCCTAACCCTAAACCTAAACCTAAACCTAACCCTAAACCTAACTGTAAATCTTACCTTAAATTAAATTGCGCTTCTGTCGGCGCGCTTCTGTCGGCGCGCTTTTGACATCGCGGTTTTAGCGCCGCGGTGTTGTCAGCGCGCTTATGACGTTCGCGCTTTTGTCGGGTCATGAATGAAACAAGAAAACCCATTTTCAATCCAACATTCATCAACACATATGGTGGTCAAGAGCTTCTTTAATCTGTCACCACTACTTAAGCAGGGGCAATGGCAGCAATAGCACTGGTTCAAAATGACCGGCTTGTCTGGCAATTGAAGGTTCCCTTTTTTTTTAAGCTGTGCTGTGTGCCAGGGATCATTGCTGTGGGGGGGTGTTCTGACCTAGGCCTCCCAAGAGCATGAAGCAAACTCCTGGTCCCGACAAAACCCCTTTTTACTAATTGCTATGAATTCTTCTCATTCATATCCAGCAAAGTCTTTCAAGGGAGGATTTACAGTCACAGACCTTATCTGGCTTGGAGAGCTGCCAGGCCAATATCTGTAAAACTTGGCAAGGAGTCTCAGAGAGTCACGAATCAATTAATTGTCTTCTGCAAACTCCACTCCCCTTTTTCTCCTCTTTTATTTCCTCTGGGAGGGGCCATTCATTGTCCACTGCCTTACTCCCACATCGACTCCTGTTCTTTAGCTGTTCCCTTCGTCTGGCAACTCTGCACATGCGCACACTGGGAACAGGCTCCAGCTGTTTTTCTGCCTCATTGATGTCTGACTCTGAGGGCATCTGATAACTGGCTTACAGCTCTGTCCCCCTTTGCCTCCGACACAGAGCCCTCATCAGAATCTTCCCCAGACTCCAGGACTGGCCCATGTTCCTCCCCAACCCCCACGCTGTCTGAATCTGTAACAGGGGGTGCTGTCCTTAAATAACACAGCCAGTTTTTCCTTACTTGCAATCCTGGATGATGGTCATGCCAGTATTTCTCAAGCTGAAAGAACATAGGGGTATAAGCAAGTCAGATATAGAGTATTTTGATAGGTACAGTATAGCTCAGGCCCTTAGTCCAGGTTTCCCCGTGCATTTCCACAATCATTGGGGGGGGGGGGATAAAACATATTGAGTTGAGTTCATTCTGCTGACTACTTCAGTACATCAGTACAGTTTTCCTGGCAACAGTACAAATGGTGGACTATTGTCTTAGATATTCTTTCAAGTCATCTACAGTCCTGGAATTTCCGACTGGTCTGCCACCCATTTTACAACTAGGTCTAATCCTGTTTAGCCTCCAAAGCCAATTAGGATTAAAGAGATGCTGCCATCTACTGCGGATTTCAGAGAAAACACAGTTGAAACGGTCATGAATGTACAATGAAAAATCCGAATCCTTGATTCAAACTAACTTGGCAATCTGTCCAGGTTCTGCCAGGAGGTTGAGAGACGTTGGTGGCTTTTATTGTGGATTTGCTATCCATGTCAGTCCAAAACTTTGTCAATCTTTTGGTTTGCATTTCAGGCAGTGGGCATGTTTCTGGGGGAATTTTCCTGCCTGGCTGTCTTCTACCTCCTGCTCTGCACTGACCGGAGGAGGCCAGAACCCACCATGACACCACCTCAGTCCTTTAACCGATTGCTGTTCTTGCCTCCAGCACTATGTGATATGACAGGGACCAGCCTCATGTATGTGGGTAAGTGTGCATAAAATAGCCATGGCGAGAGCATTTAGACTTATATATCGTTCAATAGTTTTACAGCACTCTCTGAGCAATTTACAAAACATATTGCCCCCAGCGGCCTGGGTCCTCATTTTACCGACCTTGGAAGGATAGAAGACTGAGTCTAGCTTGAGCCGATCAGGATCGAACTTCTGGCTGTGGGCAGAGTTAGCCTGCAATACTGCATTCTAACCACTGCGCCAACATAGCTCCAGTAAAAAAATAATCCAGTAAAAGAGTGGGGGAGAGGGAGGTTTGCTAAGAATGTGGCACTTTGGAGGAGTTTATCTCTGGCCTTGAGAAAGAGGAGGGAAAGGAAAAACAATTGATCGGCCCTGGGAAAGTAGAAAGTGTGAGAAAGAGGCTCAGAATGACCCTGCCTTGACCTTGTCCTTAAGAGGAGTCAAGAGGCAAGTGTACAGATTTTCAGATTTGTTTTATTAGAGCCTACAGAAATAAAGTAAAATCTCTAAAGTTTCTGTTCTTTGCTGCTTACCATTCTGGAAGGGCTGAGAGACATCTTCCTCTCCCTCTGTCCATTTTAAAAATGCAACCATACGGTACTTCCATACAGAAACAGCTGTTTTTAACACAATAGGAAAGGCAAGCCGTTCAGAATAAGTAAATAATTTACATCTGACAAAACTGAGTATATAAAGCGTGCCAATTAACACGGTTGATATAACCACCTACCAAGTTGGGGGAGACAGAATAAAAAGATTCCCCTTATGGAAGCACTCTTTATTCTGGAGTATACAATCCTTTATCATCATTTTTCTTCTCCTGCCTCTGGAGGGGGGAAAAAACCCTGTCTTGGGCACTCCATAACATCTGGAAAGAATTGGGGGGGGGGGGACGTAAGCTCTTCTATTTTAAGCATCAGTTCCTACCATCGTAGCCCTATTTCTAATTATTCTTCATCTCATCCCAGTATTTTTCTAATCATCAGTCTTCCCTCTTTCCCCACTACCCATTTTTGTGATTCCAGCTCTGAACATGACCAGCGCGTCTAGCTTTCAGATGTTGCGTGGAGCTGTGGTCATCTTTACTGGTCTGCTCTCAGTAGCTTTCCTTGGGAGGAAGCTAGTACTGAGCCAATGGCTGGGCATCCTGATCACCATTGTAGGGCTGGTGGTGGTTGGCCTGGCAGATTTGCTGAGCAATCATGATGAAAGCCACAAACTCAGTGAGATCATCACAGGTATGTAAGGAAGGGGTTCTAAAGCCAGTGGCTCTGCAGGGGTCCTGGAGAGTGGTTTCCTTTACAGTTCATGCTCTTTATCTTCAGACAGAGATCACAGGCTGACTTTCCTGTCGGATGTCCCCAATATCCAGATATGCTTTCTGATGCTATGCTCTTCTTCCTGAAGCATTGTGATGCTCAGCTTAAAAACATTTCTCCAATCCCAGACATCTTAGTTCAGAAAGCAGTGTCCCCATTGTTTTCTGTTTCAGATTTCATCACTCTGATTCAGTGCAGGAATCCATTCCCCAGAATTTCCAACCTATGGGATAACTAACCAAGAACTACCAATGTTCTTGTCTAGCACATTTGAAGAGCTGTTTGGGGGATATACCGTATATGTTGTAAATAGCATTCCAAAAATAAACCTCTTACCATTTGAATTTATATAATAGGAAAAGATAAAATAAATACCTTATCCAGTATGTTATTAATCATTAACTACAAATGGTCTGTCTAGAGCAGGGGTGTCAAACTCTATTTCATTGAGGGCCGCATCAAGGTTGTGTTTGACCTCAGAGGGCTGGGGTGAGATTGGCCTTGGTGGGGGTGACATGGGACTCGTGCCGGGGGCACTTGTGGTGGCCAAGTGCTAAACAGGACTTCCCTGAGACCCTCCCTCACTCTATTATAATTTCTTTCCTTCCTTCCTTCCTTCCTTCCTTCCTTCCTTCCTTCCTTCCTTCCTTTTCTTCTTTTCCCTTCCCTCTGTCAACTTCTAAAGCGTTGCCATGACTATTATCAGGCTGGCGTGGAAGGGGAAATTCCATGCATACCTTCAGCCAGAGTCGGATCTAATGTCTACAGCCTAGTTGGAGAATATGAATTATGATGCAGGACAGAAGGGTAAAGTTCAAACGCAATTAAGCGAAAGCAGTTTTGGCTCCACAGGAGTCCACGCCAGAATGTCGATCCTAATAAATGATTGGATTTCTTTTGAACTTTGTCTCGGGGCTCGTAAATTAATTAGGTTGTCTTCTGGGAACTTCACACCCTCTTCATTCTCCTTTCTTCTTCCTTCCCCTCCTTCCTTATTGTTTCTTCCTTGCTCTCTACTCCATCTTTCCTTCTTTGTCTTTCCTCTTTCCCATTCCCCTTTTCTGTCCCTTCTTGCATGCTCAAATGCAAAAGGGGAAACATTTCTCCTTTTGTTTTGTTTTTAGTTTGTTTTGGTAACCCTCTGCCAGCAAAAATGGAGTGGGGGGGAGCACGTGGCCTCCCCGAGCTCTGTTTTTGCTGGCAGAGGGCTGCAGGAGGCCATTGCAGCTGAAAACGGTGCGGGGGGGGGGGGCACACACATCTCCTCCCCTCCCCCCAAGCTCCATTTTCGCTGCTAGAGGCACTGTGAACTGGTCCTTTGCTGTTTCCAGGCAGGCCCCATTGGTCAAATCTAAGCACCTTGCCAGTCGAATCCAGCCCATGGGCCTGGTCTAGAGTAAAAGAGCATTCATGAAGTTCCAAAATAGATTTTAATGAGATTTCCAGAGAGTAAGCCATCCTCTCCATTTATGAGCTGCATCCATATAGTTGATTTTAACAAAGGTACAATCTCTAAAGGATTAGTGCTATAGTATGACAGCTATTTAAAGCATGGAGTTCTGTGGTGAAATGGACTGGCAAGGAGCTCAGGAACAATTTCTGCCTTCAATTCACAATTAGAGCATTCTATGTCACACATGATTGCAACTGGCTTAGATTATTTATATTAAACAAGTAATGGTATAATGGCTATTTACTATTAACATTTATTTACTATTATAAATAAATGGAATCTAAGTAGTTTATTTTATAATTTGCATTTCTATTAAATTAAGTGGCTTTCATAAAACTAATCAATAATGTAATAAAAAATAAATTTGTTTATGGAGAAAAAGAAGCATAGGGCATCTATCTCCATACATAATGGAATAAATGGCCATTTCACACAGATTTGACAGAGTAAATAAGTGGTTGAGGGAGTGTATTCCTGATGGAATGCTCAGCTTCTTGCTTCTCCATAGGTGACCTTCTCATCATTATGGCCCAAGTTATTGTGGCCATTCAGATGGTGCTGGAGGAGAAGTTTATCTACAAGCACAATGTTCACCCTCTGCAGGCGGTTGGCACTGAAGGTATGTAAACAATCTTGAGAATGTTCACAGATGGAGTCTGGGTTCACATTGATTAACAGCTACCATCTCAGACAAAATGGAAATATGATTTATAATATGATTTGCTGCTAAGTTGAATAGCTTCTATTTTCTTTGAAGATCATCATGAGCAGCCGTGAATTAATGGCTGAAAGAATGTCCCCCCCAAAAGATTATTTCTATTTCCTTGGTGTACAAGGCATGGCAAAATTCTACAGTTCCTAAAGTGACCCATTTTCTTCCTTTCTTACTTGGGGAAAAAATATCCCCTTCTTTCAGCAGTCACTTTCACTTTTCTTGAGGTTTTATAACAGCTGTGTAGGGGCTACAGGTTCCAGAATAACCAGACAGCAAAGCTGAGTATATTGAGGGTAATAAACTCAACATATCTAGAAACTGGCAGGTTGGAGAAGGCAGTTTTGTAACTTCTGGAAGTATTTTACATTGAATGTCTCCTGGAGATTCAGCAGGTAACTATTGTGGCTCAGCAGGAGCCGTTGGAGCTGCCACCAGACTCCGACAGCGAGGGGCCCTATGAGTCAGCCCTGGAGAATGTGGAGGACCCTGGACAGGGTTCCGACTCCGAGCAGGGCACAGAGAGACTGGTTGGCCACCAGGTGGCACCTGAGCCTTGGATCAGTGGGGAGGAGACAAGGGAGAGTGATCCAGAAACCAGCAGTGAGTTGTTCCTGGATGCACGCCATCGAAGAGCTACTCGGCGTCAAGAACAATTACATAATTACAGGAGGTAATTACGCTCAGCTGGTGGTCATGAAGCTCCTCTCCAGACTATAAAAAAGACTGCTTGTGCCACACCCTTCTTGCAGAAGTCAATGCTTTGACTAAAGAGAAACTAACTTGGCAGGCTGGATTGCTGCCAAGGTTTGTCGGACTAGCTGCCAAGGTCCTTATCTGTTTGTTTACTTGGCTTTCAGCCACCGAGATTCTGGTCTTGTTATTAAAGGACATTCCATTTAAGCTTGTCTCGACTTTTGTTACTGGACGGAGGAGGGGGTCAGAACAGATAACAATATCTGACCAATCTTGCCTGGGCTTGAAAGTCAAGTAAAGTACTGGTGGGAGACTAGCAGGAATGTCCAGAGGTATATCCAGATTGGGACATTTGAAAAACATCCTGAAGAAAGCAATGGCAAGCAATGTTTTTACTCTTGCCAAGACTATATCAATGTGATCACTAGGTCTTGAGCACAACTCAAAGCTGTGTTTACCTTTTTGACGACCAGTTGGGGGAGATTATGATCCTCCTGAGTTTCAATCATCTTCATTTCCTCTTCCTTTTTAACAGGTTTCTTTGGGTTCGTCATACTCTCCATCATCCTGGTGCCCATGTACTTCATACCTGGGGGCAGTTTCAGCGGTAATCCACGGCAGGTACTGGAAGATTCTATAGATGCCTTCTGCCAGATTGGCCATCTGCCACTTATTGCTGTAGCCCTGCTGGGCAATATCAGCAGCATTGCCTTCTTCAACTTTGCTGGCATCAGTGTCACGAAAGAGATCAGCGCCACCACCCGGATGGTACTCGATAGCTTGCGCACCATTGTCATCTGGGTTGTCAGCCTGGCCATTGGCTGGGAGGTCTTTCATGGACTGCAGATCCTGGGTTTCCTCATCCTTCTCGTTGGAGCTGCCCTTTATAATGAACTGCACCAGCCCCTCCTTGCTCGCCTGCCCTGGGGGAGGCCACCAGCAGGGGTTGCAGTGAGAGATGTTGATAGAGAAGGTCTGCTGGCCACAGAGGAGCTTTCCATTAACGGAGATAGTTGATGGCAACGGAACTCTTAACTTCTGCACCGCAACTTTGGACCTTTTTATTGAATGAATTGGCCTGTATTGCTGGGAGATCGGGCTAAAAACACTCAACTAGTTTCAAGATCTGCTCTGTAGCTCTGGGGATGCTTTGCTTAACTTTAAACATCTGGGTGGCTCTCCATTATTTCATTCTTCTGCCTTTTACTGAAGGAAGCAGAGGGGCCTTGTTACCCTTTCTCTAGCAACCACAGAGTAGAGGTCTGCTGCTGCTAAGCAGCCCTCAAGTGGCTATGGGCTCTCCCCTGGGGTTGCTTAGAAGCCATCTAAAGCCTTGCTCTATCATTCTTCATCTGCATTTTGGGATGGGGACAGTGGACGTCATTGGGAAGATTTCCTGGAAACCTTATAGTTCCTAAGCTGTACCATCTGCCTTGTGGGTACCTGTCATTTCATTGTTTATCTTCTGTTAAAATAACACCACAAAGCAATTGGAGGAGGACCTTTGCTTGTCCCCAATAGTCCAGCCTGCACAGAAGATACTCTCATGCTTTTGCCAAGTAGAATCTTGTCTACTCTATTTTAAAAAGACGAGTGTTAAGTTTCCCTGAAACACAATTTTCATAATTTTTCATTCTCATTATTCTGCAGGATCCAATCTGATTTGGTCACCAGAAGTTTCATCTTCCAAACTTTTGGACTCGTGCTGGAGTCCATTCTGGAAGGAGAGAAGTCCCCTGAAGAAGGGCTCCAGTATGAGTCTGAAAGCTTGGAAGATTAAACCTCTGATCCCAATGACCGACCGACTTAGATTGGATCCTGCAACATTATCCTGGGGACATGAATATTTGCCTCTCGCTCCTTTCTCCAACCAGATGATGGGCAAGAGGAGCAATTCAACACAAGCAAGAGGGAACAGCCAACTAGGAAAGGTTACCCTAATCTGCATGTTTACTGTATACCTTGCCTTTTATTTGACCTTTTAAGTAAAAGCTGCTCTAGAGAGGTCTAATGAAGTGCTTTCCGTTTTCCTTTCATCACATGAGAAGTTTATTGCTGACCTGGGTCAAAGCTGGCTGTTGAGTAGTAAGAAAGGAGCTGCTTTATTGAGTAGCCTCACATCAAGGGCATGGCGTGCAACAATTTATAGTCTGGAATTAGTCCAGCATTTTTTGCCCTATGATACCCAGGATCTGGGATTTAGAAAAGCTGTTCTAGCTGCTAAAGAGAATAGCTGGTCCTGGATCATGCAGTTAACACAGTTTGGAAGAAGGTAGCATAAGAGTTACTTATGTGTGCTATTTTTTGCTATTTGTACTGAAAAGGCCTAAAGGCCAAGTGCCAAGTATTTCTTTTTTTAATGAAAAAGGCCAGCAGTTGGCACGGTTGATGTACTCCTTTGATGTCTGTTTACTTCTCCACACATGGAGCAATAAGGAAATAGGGACTTTTAGGAAAATATTGACTCATTTCCAGACCATTGCTCTTTCCAAAGATGCTACTGGCCTGCCCTCTAAAAGAAAGCCCATGGTAGAGCAGGCATCCTGATAAGTTGTGTCCTGTTGATGGGCTTTAAGGGTGCACAGAAAGTGCCTTTTTTTTTTAAACACATCCTAAATACTTGAGATCAATTGTCCAGGTATCAGCAACCCCTCTTTGCTTGTCAGCTTCCTTAAGTGCTGAGCAGATCTTGCCCATGTGCCTCTTGGTAGCTGATGACACCATTGGGTGATACTCGGTTGGGGCCCAGAATGGTTCAGTTTCTCCTGGTTGGGAGATACTAACAAGAACGCAGTTTTGTAATCAATAAAATACTTTCTGATTTGAAGTCCTTGCATGTCTGTTAGGTTGAAATTTATTTTTATGTGGGGTTTTTAAATAATGTTTTATCAGTGCAGCTATCCTGAAGTCTCTGCAGAGATGGCTGGGGATGGGTCTGAGAGCGGTACCTAAATGAATAAAACTACGATATGAAAAAAAGAGAACTAGGCATCAGACAGCAGTAATCAAACAGCAATACATGAACATGTTCACATGCAAAAGGGTCTGGATGTAAGCCAGGATAAGAGGTTGGTACACGGTTCCACCACAAAACCGCGTTCGACTAAACCGCGCTCGACTAAACCGCGTAGCTGACGTCATCAACAGCGCGACAACAGCGCGGAGACAGAAGCACGCTGTAAACGCTAAATCTAAAATTAACCCCTAAACCTAACCCCCCTAAATCTAATCCTAAACCTAACCCTTAACCTAACCCTTAACCTAAACCTAATCCTAACCCTTAACCTAACCCTAAACCTAACCCTTACCTTAAGTTGAATCGGCTTGCTTTCAAAGCGCTATTTAAAGCGCCCTTTCTCCGCGCTCGCTGTTGTCGCCCTGTTGATGATGTCAGCGACGCGGTTTAATCGGGCGCAACTTAGTCGAGCGCGGTTTTGTCGTGCCACGTTGGTACACAAGTTCCTGATGGGTCGTCCTAAAGGTGTTTTTTCCAAGAGGCAACTGGACTTTCTGATTTTTCTTGGAAGACATTTCTCACCCAAGAAGCTTCTTCAGCTCAGCTCAGCTGAAGAAGATTCTTGGATGAGAAGCAAAACGTCTTCCAAGAAAAATCAGAAAGTCCAGTTGCCTCTTGAAGAAAAGCAACCTTTGGGGTTTCTGATGGATTGTTTAGTTATTTTAGTTTTTAAAAAAGATTCAAGTCCTTCATGTTTAAAAAAAATAATTGATTTTTCATGAGTTAGACTTACTGGCAATCTTATTTATGTCTTACTTCCTCCTCTTTAAAATTCAAAGTGATACAGGGGTGGGTTGCTGCCCGTTTTACTACCAGTTCGCAACCCACATGCGTGCGCTGTTCAATGTAAATTGTTCTTCATGCATGCGCAGAACAATTTACAGTGAACTGCGCATGCAGAGTCACGAAAAACCAAAATGGAGCCGGCCTAGCGGCGGCAAGGACACCTCTTTGAGGGCATGACCGCCCTGGGTCACTGCTGGTTCTGCAACCCAGGCCTGAATTTGACTACCTGTTCAGCCAAACTAAGAGCAACCCAGCCCTGAAATGATAGATCTGTAGCTTTGCACATAGCATATTTTCATCATCTGGCCTTTAGGTAAGTCTTTCACTAAGCATTTACGTAATTCTGAGGGCGTAGAGCTCCTTCTAATGACTGCTATATATCGTAATCCTGGGAAAGTGCAGAACTGTGGCTTGCTTGAGTTCCAGGTGATTTAAGAAGCATCAAATAGGGGAAGACTGAACTTGTGTATGACAACTACCGTGTTTCCCCGAAAAAAAGACAGGGTCTTATTTTCTTTTGACCCCCCCCCAAAAAAAATTCTGCTTGGGCCTTATTATTGGGGGAGGGGTATTGGTTTGGGGTTGTCGGGTGGCTGCTCTCTTGCGAGCGGGCACCCAAAGATCCGGGCACAGCCTCAGGGGGAAACGGCTGCATGGCGCTGTCACAGCAGCGCAACGAAGCCGCCATGAGGTGACCACACTCATGAGCAGCCACCCAGCAACCCCCTTTTCTAGCCGGGCAGAGCACCACTTACTGACCCAGTAATATCCCAAATATCCCACCAGAGTCTTCCAACAGTCAGCCCACAACCATAGAGCGTAGTCCCAGAGCGGCCGCTGCTGGAAGACTCGGCAGCAGATCTCCGGAGTTTGGAAGCCGGTTATGCTTGGAGCATGGCGGCGGCAGCGGGGCCATGGTGGCGGCGGCACCCTGGCCCAGTTCTGCAGGGAGAGCTGGGCATGGTGAGGCTGGGAGGCATGCAAGCTGGAGGCAGAACAAGTGCTTGCACAACGTCTCTTTCCAGCCGGGCAGAGCGCCATGCGGCTTATCCCATTTGGGATACTACCGGATCGGTGAGTGGTGCTCTGCCCAGCTGAAAAGGGGCATTACCAGGCGGCTGCTCATAAGAGCAGCTGCCCAGCAACCCCCCTGCTCCAGCTGGGCACAGCGGCACCCACCAACCTAGCAGTAACCCAAAGGCGTCAAGCAATGTGAGCGCTTTTGCCCCCCCTCCCCCTGGTTCCTGCTGCTTTGCACTTCGAGATATCACTAGGTTGATGAGTGGCACTCTGCCTGGCTGGAGGGGGGGGTTGTCCAGGGGGCTTATTATTGGGGGAGAGCGTATATTTTTGTCCACAGGAAAAATATGGCATGGTCTTATTATCAGGACATGTCGTAATTTCGGGAAAACAGTACCCCCCAAATGAAAATGTTAATTGATCGAAAATAATATAACCATAAGTTAGGTGCACAGGTACAATGAACTACTTAGCTCAGCTGCAAAGATGACGTGGGCCACTCATTATAGCGGGAAATATTGATGTTGGCACCTGTCTGATATGTTAAAGATACTTACAAAGGAAGATACTATACTGCAAAGCAAAATGCCAATGACAGTATAATTAACGATAAAGAACACAGACTTTTATAAAGTCTGGGAGAAATTGTACAAATGGCTTGATGAGACAGTGAGGATTCAGATATAAAAGGAGATAGCTGACTAACTTAAAACGATCTAAGCAACAACTCAAATAAACAATACACAAAGACAGAGGGACAAATGAGAGTAGAAATGTATTAGAGGTGAGAATTCACCGTTGAGTAACACCATTAGACCACAACGTTGGAATAACTTGAAAAGCTGATAGGTAATCCGTTATAACTACCTGCATGGAATTAGCAACCTAGTTTCATACTAGGTAAGGCGAGATGAGCAATGGGAGATGAAAATATGTAAAGAGCTTTATCTATTTTTGTATCTTGTATTTTGCAAATCTTGCCTTTTTTATATAACTTTCAAATAAGGGAAAAAAAGAAAAGAAAAAGAGAACCAGGTCATCCCCTGAAGAGGAGAATATGTAAACACAACAACGGTTAGAGTGGATGGAGGGAGGAGTAGAAGGAAAGATAGGAAGGAGAGGAGAAAGGAGAGGAATAGGAGAAAGGGAAAGGCAGAGGAAGAATGGGAGGGAATGTAAGAGTAGGAAAGAGGGGAGGAATGGGAAGAAGAGGGGAAGGGTAAAGGGGGGGAAGGGTAAAGGGGAGGAAGGGGAAGGAGAGAAGGGAAAGGAGAGGAGGAAGGAAGGAAGGAAAGAAGAAAGAGAAGAAAGGGGGTAGGAAGGAGGGAGGGAAGCAAGGAGGGAAGGAAGGAGAGAAGGAGGGAAGGAAGGAGAGAAGAAAGGGAAGGAAGGAGGGAATGTAGGAGAGAAGGAAGGGGGGAAGGAAGGAGGAAAGGAAGGGGGAAGGAAGGAGAGAAGGAGAAAAGAAAGGAGGGAAGGAAGGAAGGAGGGAAGGAGAGAAGGAGGGAAGGGGAAGGAGGGAGGGAAGGAAGGGGAGTAGGAGAGAAGAAACGAGGGAAGGAAAGAGGGAGGGAGGGAAGAAGAAGTAGGACCGTTGTAAGATAAGATGGATCTATGGGATGATAAAAAAGCAATCTTCAAGTATATTGTCAACAGTAGGGAAAATCGTTATAAATACATATTATTAATAACAGTTATGAGATCATATAATTGTGAATGTATATATGAAATTGATAAAATAAAATAAAAAAATAATAATTCTAATTTACTATAATTTCTCTATTTTACAAAGAGCATTCTAGAAAAACTGGGTAACTGCAACTAGTGCTTTGTTCAAATATGCACATACTTTATGTGTAATTCCTGAACCTGTTCACCTGGCAGCCAAACACTAAAACCTAGAAGAGTATTCAAGAAAAAAACCACTCTTAGGATTGGCCCGTTTGACAAATTTATTTTATTTATTAAATTTGTTTGCCACCCATATCACTGGCAAGCGACTCTGTTTATGAAGTGCAGTGTCTTCCATTAAGCAAGCCCAACTGATGGTTATGTTACTTTCATAAAACTCATTCAAGTTTTCATTTGGGGGAGGATTGTAAATATACAAGTTCAGCCTTCTCTGATTTGATGCCTCTCAAATGGGATGAATTATATTCTTCATGGCTCTTGGCCATTATCCTCCAGAATATGGTTGGAGAAGTTGGTAATTGTAGCTGAGAGGAAGAAAGATTGCACTGAATAAACCAGGAAGTTCCCCAATCACCCTGTGGGACATATTCCAAAATCAGCTGCTAGATTAAAACTCTATTTGTAAATAGCCAAATCTTTGCAAGACTTGTCAGCATGCTGAGATGGCAGAATCATTGGCTTGGTTTTTCTCTGCAGGGGTAAATCCCTGATTATAACAGTTTGAAGTTGTAAAGCTTTTCTGTAACTACCTAATTAATTTTTTTGCAGCCTTCTATATTTCTGAGGGTTGCATGAACCAGATTTCAGGTAATCTTTTACTATAGATGCGGTCTACAATGTGAAATGACCATTGGTTCATGGGTTTTAAGAGGTATGCAAGTAGTCCTTGACTTACAACAGTTCATTTGGTAACTTACAATGGCATTTAAAAAATGACCATTTTTCACACAACCTTTGGAGCATCCCCTTGATCATGTGATGAAAATTAATGGTTCATAGTTATGACTGTGTCCCAAGGTCACGTGATCACCTTTTGTCACCATTTTGACAAGCAAAATCAATGGGGAAAGCTAGATTCACTTAACAATCGTGTTACTAACTTACGAACTGCAATGATTCACTTAACAACTGTGGCAAGAAATGTTGTAAAATCAGGCAAAACTCACTTAACAAATGTCTTGCTTAACGGAAATTTTGGGATCTTATATTTGAGGTCAATTTTAACCGTGTTATTGCATTGTAGGTACTGATATGTCAATACGAAATGCTGGCATCTACCTCTGTTTTGGCTGTATTGTTTAAATTATTAAAAGAGACTAATTGTTTTAGAAATTTGGGGCTCAATTGCGGTCATAAATTGAGGGCTACCTGTATTACAGCTTGGAGAAGCTTTTCACTTCAAATTGTTAGCAAAGTTCAGTAATCATGGTCAGATTGTGATGCCGGAGGCAAAAAAAAAGGCTTAGAAACCTTAATTGCCTTAAGCCACACAGTATCTCTAATTTATTTTGGAAGAAAGAATCATTTCTGACCTTTTACAATGGAGCAGGGAAAACAGGATAATTTGCAGAAACGTGGGAGAGATTCTTAAAAAGAAATGGCATTTATGCCTCTATTTCCTGTTATTCTTTCTTTTTATAAACTGGTGATTTGAGCTTATTTGCCAAAAGACCTCCTTTTTTTAGCAGTAAACATTGTATTTTAGTAATATTTCTGCAGTGATTGCACGGAATAAGGAAAACATGTTTTTTTCTGGACTTTAGAGAGTAGTCACCCAACCATCCATATAGGGCAAAAGATAAAGAAGAAAATGTATAGAAATGTTTGTTTGGGAAGATCCTACACAGAGATTGTGTACTGTTATTTAATCATATTGTCTCAGGGTCTGCTATTACACATTTTTAGGTTATTGCCCAAAGATAACATTCTATTCAAGCACAATAAAGCCTAAAGCCAAGTTTCTGCATATATGAGATGCAGTGCCCAAATAAACGTTATTATGATATAATAAGCTGGCCTATAAGGTTATCCGTCTCATCTTTTCTACTTTTCTTATTGATAACCTTATAGATTACATTACTTTGTTGTTTGTATGTACATTGAGAACTTAAGCACCAGAGACAAATTCCTTGTGTGTCCAATCATACTTGGCCAATAAAGTGTTCTGTTCTGTTCTATTTCTACTCTACTTTACTCTATTCTTTCTATTCCTATTCCATTCTATTCTAAGACGGCCTGTTTACCACAGCAGGCTAAGCAGGAGTGAAGAAATGGTTGCTGTACAAAACAAGCAATATTCTGGATGCTCTTGCCAATAGTTTCGTTTTGCCCCTGATCAAGTGTAGAGTTCTACCACCCAGGGATAAAACTCTACACATGCTCGGTGGCATCTATTCATAGGTTGCAAGCCAGGATAGGATGTGGGGTGTTGCAACATGGTCTGCAGAGAATGAGGGGGCTGTTGATCTGCAGAGACCTCTCTGGGAAAGATGGTTTTCCTTTTCCAGTGCAACGGAAGGTGTCCCTATAGGCATCTTCAGTACAAGTTGGCATTCTAAGAAAGGATAAATTACTATAATAATGAGAAAATAGTCAAGGGCAGGAGTAAACCTGGGGCCAGGGGAACTCCACACAGAGAAAAAGAGACAGTACTGATTCAAGTCCCCTATGAACTCCAGACTTAACTGGATCCCAATCAGAAGCACCAGGTAGTAGGATCTAGGAATACAGAATTAACCAGGTCCAGTTAGGAAGACATACTGGAACCAGATTTGTAGACAGATTAAAATCACAGCTATTTCGTAACTCTAGAACAGGTGTCAAACTCAATTTCATTGAGGGCCGCATCAGGGTTGTGTTTTACCTTGGGGGGCCAAGCCTGATAGCACTCATGTCAGGGGCGACTATGGTGACCCGAGCACTCTGCCTGTGAAAACGGCCTCTCAAGCTCGGTTCCACCACAAAATCGCGCTCGACTAAACCGCGCCCGACTAAACCGCGTCACTGACGTCATCAACAGGGTGACAACAGCGTGGAGACAGAAGCAAGCCTAAAATTAACCCCTAAACCTAAACCTAACCCCCCTAAACCTAACCCTAAACCTAACCCTTAACCTAACCCTAAACCTAACCCTTAACCTAACCCTAACCCTAATCCTAATCCTAACCCTTAACCTAACCCTAAAGCTAACCCTAAAGCTAACCCTAACCCTAACCCTAACCCTTACCTTAAGTTGAATCAGCTTGCTTTCAAAGCGCTATTTAAAGCACCCTTCTTTCTCCGCGCTGGCTGTTGTCGCCCTGTTGATGACGTCAGTGACGCGGTTTAATCGGGAGCGGTTTAGTCGAGCGCAGTTTTGACGGGTCATGCTCAAGCTCCATTTTCAGCTGGGACGGCCTCCTGAAACCCTCTGCCAGTGAAAACTGAGCCCTTCCGAGCTCTGTTTTCAGCTAGTATGGCGCCCACGGGCCAGTCCTTTGCTGTTTCCAGGGTAGCCCTGCGGGCCAGATCTAAACACCCCACAGGCTGGATCTGGCCCGCAGGCCTTGAGTTTGACACCCCTGCTCTAGAAGGACACACTCATTACCTCCATGAATGATTTTCTCCTACGAGATTCTTTGAAATCACAAGCAAATAGGAGCTGTAATCAATTAAATGCCTGATTGACCCCATTTGAGAGCAAGCTTATCTTGCAGTTTTTCCTGTGCCAAAAGGGATGTTTTCCTGATTTCTGTAGTGCAATGGAATCGGGGCAAAGTTGTGTTTGGGCTCCAAACCTATGTAGTGCCAGACCTGGTTAATACTTGGATAGGAGGCTAGCAGAAAATCGCAATGCTATAATCTCCACTGGTAATTCAAAAAGAATCATGCAAGAAGGTCATGAAAAATCACTTCTGTGTTGCAGTTAAGAAAACCCAGGAGTTGAGTGCAATTCAAAGATGATTTGACTTGACTTCTCAGAAATCTCTTTAATGTTGCTCCCCATATCCTAGCAATGAAAACAAGACTGGAATGTGTCCTTTGAAGCATACACAAAGATTTCTGAGTTAAGAGAGAGTACTAATTTTCCTATTGCTGTTTTCCCATATATGGAAAAAAGATTTTTTCTTAAGCATTTAAAAAAAAAACAAACTTATGATTTTGTGGGAGCTTGAGAATTGGATACAAATGTCCCCGTTCCCACTAAGAGTATTTGAAGAAAGGGGGCTGCTTCAACAGGTAAGATCACTTTCCCTTTAGGATCTATTGGAGCACAGCTCTAGCTCTCATCTACAGTCAACCTAACTTCTACTTTTGTTAAAGGGACTTTTCCTGACACTTTGACAGCTGAAATGCCTTAAGTATGATGGGCTGGGTATTTTTCTTAGCTGACATTTTTGTCCCACTTCTGAGGGCCACCATCTTTTTTCTGCCCCAATGTCAAATACTTGGAAATTAAAGAGGAATCTTGCACCCCAAAATAAGGGGCGTGCATAAGCGCACCAGCGTGCCTAACGTCCCTGTCCTACTGTCCCTATTTATTTGTACCCATTTCCTGTGTTATTTATGTTTATTCTTATTCCTCTTATCTTGTACATGAGTGACAAGCTAAATAAATAAATAAATAAAATAAAAAGTGGCCTCTCTCTCTCTCCCTCCCTCCTTCTTTTTCTCCCTCCCTCTCCCTGTGTGTGTGTGTGTGTGTGTGTGTGTGTGTGTGTGTGTGTGTGTGTCCACCTTCAAGTTAGTGTCTACCTTCACGTCAGTCAGATTCCTGCCAACTGCCTGCATTAGTCCCTGCAGTTTTCTTGGCAGGAATTTATTTTGGAAGTGATTTGTTGTTGCACCCTGACTAGGGCTGAGAGTGAGTGGCTGGCCCAAAGTCACCAATTGTCTTTATGCAAACGATGGACTAGAACTCATGCTCTCCAGTTTCTAACTAGTACCTTACCCATTACATCAAACTGGTTGCCCTTCATAGAGTTCACATAAGGAGTTAACACACAGGAAGTAGCCTTGGACTAAACCAAAGTATTTACAGCAAGAGGATGGTATGAATTCAAGCTGCCCCTTGGCCTTAAAAGAGCTCACCATCATCCCTTTCCAGCATCCTGTTAGCTATGGATCCTTGCATAGCGGGTAATACAATA
The DNA here is from genome assembly GCF_051295495.1 of Thamnophis sirtalis. Taxonomy (NCBI): domain Eukaryota; kingdom Metazoa; phylum Chordata; class Lepidosauria; order Squamata; family Natricidae; genus Thamnophis; species Thamnophis sirtalis. The sequence continues at coordinate 23,150,359 of NW_028261386.1, read as the reverse complement.
GCATCTTTTTAAGGGTTTATGACCACTTGACTTGCAAATGAGTTTTAATGCAATTAGAGAGAACCTGGAGCAATTCTCTCCAGTACACAATTCTTTAAACCCATTAGATTTATACTTCAGCAGACGAGATCTTATTTCATCTATTGGGCGAGATGTTGTGCAGAGTTTCCTTCCTACGTGATTGGAGGGAAGGACGTGGGGGGATAATAAATGCAAAGTATAGGACAGTAGCATTTAAGTTGTTTGCAATGTCCATGCCTGCTGACAGTAAACATTCTGACACAGGGTGAGACAATTACCATTTCAAGTTAGAACAAAAGGAAAAAAACCTGACTCATCCAAACCTCATTAATTGTAACTCAGTGTGGTACTTTGTCAAAAAGCATTTGTTTTTAGATCTCAATGTAATGTGACTTCACATGTATACTGTTTTTCTTTAATCTCTCTTTAAAAATAGGATAAGCCAAGTACATTGACATATAGTGGAAATGCACCAATTTAAGTCAATTTACTTAATGCATTCCAGAATATTTCATGTCAGGGATTAGGACTTACATTGTGTCTGTGCAAGACATTTGACATGTGTCAAAGTACATTGATATATAGTGGAAATACGCCAAGGGGAGGAGGAGTGGGAAAGAAGAAAGATGGGCAGAGAGGGATGGGAGAGAGGGTGGGAGGGAAGGGGAGAAGGAAGGGGGGGAGTGTATTTGGAGAGAGGAGTGGTAGAGGGGGAGGGGAAGTAGGGTAGAGGGGGATGATGGAGGGAGATAGAAAGTTGGAGGGTGGTGGAAGAAAGAGGTGTATGGAGAGTGGAAGAAGTATATTGGGTTTCTATTTTCTGGGGTATTGTTGACAAGAGGAATTGATGCAATTATTGTTTAATACTGTATGGTGTTGGCTATGCACAGTATACATGTGAATGTATGAAAATGAAAATGAAAAAAATAAAAAATATTACTCAATTATTATTTTTTTAAAAGCATTTGTTTTTCACAAAAATCCTTCTAGTACAGACCACTCAACAGAAACAGCTTTTTCTAGAACGGATCTGCAGATCAGTGAAGGGTTGCAGGCGGTATGCCCCGGTGCGGGCATACCAGAGCCTGGCCGGAGCCCCGGGTACCGTTCCGGTACGGTGCTCTGGAGGGCCCACCCGCCCACCTGAGCTCCTTACCTGTCCTTTAAAGCCTTTGGCGCTTCCACGCACGGCCCATACAGCACCTGCGCAATGCTCTGACGAGCAGCTGGAGCGTCGCCAAGGCTTGCGGAAGCATCGGTGGCAGCTACAACACATGCGTGCGCAGAGTGTGTGCGCGTGTCCATGTGTGCGACGCCGGGCCTGCTCCAACCATACCGGTTGGAATGGGATCCGGAACCCACCACTGCTGCAGATCCACCTACCTCTTAATCACCAAAAACTGGCTACAAGAACAGCCAGAAAAAGAACACGTGTGTCATGGCTCACACGATGCAACTTGTGTACTTGCAGAAGTTCCATTGTTATTTCATAAATGTGACTTTTGTATGATGTCACAGCATCCACCTCATTTTGACATTATTGCTGTGGACCTCTATGCATCCCAGCCATTCTTAGATGAGCGCCCATTTGGTGTTCCAGGAACAAATGAAAATGGGAGTTCCCCAAAATTACTGGAGACATTCTTGCCGTCATGCGAGTTTGTCCTAGAAAATTCCTTAAAGACCTTGTAATGCTGCAGAAGTTTGAACTGCATGGACATGATTAAGGTAGTTGGTGCTTTTTGAAGGCTGTGCTAGGATAATTAGCAAGGAGAGAGAAGGAATACAAAGCTCTGCATTGTGTCGAAGTGTTTTTCCCTCAAGTGGCTGTGGACAAAATGGGGAAGGGGATTAGCAGACAATGGGCTTTTGTCTCGGATATCCTGACCAACCTTTGATAACAGTCCCGGCCTGAAACCCACTGCCCCCGGGTGCATGAAACATCTTTGTGTGATCATCCAGCCCTTCTCCCCAACTCCAAATCCCACTTCTTCTCTCACTCAATCCACAGAGCATTTTTTTTCAAGCATTGGGCCTAGAACTTTTTATTTCATTTTGTGCATCTGTAATGACCCAGCAGCAAAAATAGGGCAGGCAATACAGTGTAAACTACAAAGGCGGATAGGTGGGGCTTGGTGGGCAAAGCTCCCTTGTGGCGCTGTGAGAGAACTGAGGCGGAAAGTCGGGGAGGCCAAAAGGGCTATGGCTCCTCTCGCTCTCCCTTGTCATGGCCTGAGATCCAGAATGCAGGCAGGGTTATTCTCTGTTTGATAAAAGGAGAAAAAAAAGAATGTATGATTCCAGAGGCAAAAGGAATTTCCTAATGCTAGGACAGATCATCAAATAACAAGAGGGCAAAGTATAGAGACGTGTGTGTGTGTGTGTGTGTGTGTGTGTGTGTGTGTGTGTAACGGCACCCCCAGTTACTGATTGGTTCAACACTTATCCTATACAAGTTAGTCCTCAGTTAATGACTGCCTTGTCTAGTGATGGTTCAAACTTTTGATGGCGCTGAAAAAGTAAATTTTACCATTGGTTCTCAAACTTGCAGCTGCTATAACATCCCTGCAGATCAATATTTACAAGCTTCACAGCCAATTTCCAAAGTCAATGGAGAAATCACAGCAAGCTGCAAGTTGCAGTCACGGAATGTTGTGCTTAATGATCACAGGTTGAACAACCACAGCAGAACTGACTTTGTGAGTCCAGCACAGTCAAGTGATTCACTTAAAAATTGTGTCCTGTGAGGTACCCATTCCAACTGCCTTGGTTAACTGAGGACTACCTGTATAGTAGATTAGCTGCCACTTTGTATAAATCCAAAGTCTCCCTCCCCAAACAATCATCAATTTGGAGATCTAGAAATGTTGTTTGTCTCACCTCAAATGCACACATATTTAGTCTTCCTGGATAAAAAATAAGTGTATATCTCATTTAACACAAAGTCTGCAAGTTGAATATTGAGAAAGAGGAGGTTGGGACTGACCTTCTGCTCTTGTAGACTCTGATGTTTTCTTAAAAACATCCTTATCCAAAAAGGATATTCATGCACTTCCTATGGATTTCTTTCAAATTAATGATATTTTAGGACACTATAGATTTTCATGGCCTTAAGACCTCAAGATCCACCAGGGCTCCAATTCTCAATTCGCCACTAATGGCAGTTATTTAAATAAAATGTCCCAAAAGTGCTTTTTCGAAGAGGCAACGGGACTTTCTGGTTTTTCTTTGAAGATGTTTCACTTCTCATCCAAGAAGCTCCTTCAGCACCGACAGGATAGTGGGGAATGGCTGGGCTGGAGAACTGAAGAAGCTTCTTGAAGAAAAGTCTTCAAAGAAAAACCAGAAAGTCCAGTTGCCTCTTGAAAAAGCACCTCTGGGACAACCATGACCTGGAGGACTGAGAAATATCTCCATAAATATTTAAATAAAGTACTGTATGGACAAAAGCAACTATGGGAGATTTCAATCTTCTTGCTGCCATTTGTCACTCACAGAAAATGTGCCTGGCCTTTGATTACTCCTTAGAGATAAAGATAAGATAAAGCATTAGAACAATGTTTGGTGGACAACTGGTGGCATTTCTTTTTGTTTATATTTCCAAATATTTCTACTAACTATCCCAACATGGTTCTCTCAGGTAAATAACCCACTGAGATCTTCTCTTGTAGACAGAAGTGGTACAACCCACTTTATATAAGGACAGCCATAAAGGAAACTATACAATGATCTTAAATAAATGTGGTTGTTTTCCATACCCCTGAGCTCATGAGACTATCCTAACTCTTACTGAATCTCCCCAGCTTCACACTTACACTTTATTGTCCTTGAATTCACGCAGGGCATCCCTGGCCACTATATCCATGAATTTGTCATCATCCAGAGGAACACTTCTTGGCACAGTCAAGGAGAAGGGCTCAGAATCAAAGACCTTGACAGTCACTTGAGTGTCAGGAGTTTGGGATGTGTCTTCTGGACTGGAAGGTTTCACCTTTAAAAGAGGAGGACCAAGCATTAGCAGTGCCTGAACCTATCAAAATTCTAGTTATTTTTAATGGGGCAAAAAGTTTGCCTTCCACCACCCACCCACACCAGTCTATGAACACGAAACACAACAAGTAGAGAGAGAGATAAATCCAATTCCTCTCTGTTTTTTATTCAAGCAGAATACCTGATCTTCTTTGGGTAAGTCAGCAGTTCTTAAAAACAATCTTGCAATCCCAGATATCCCTCTACAATGAAATAATATATCCAAGCAGGTAGAAGCTGCCCATTTGCTATGTCCATAGGTGTATACTAAGAATACTCCCAAAGGTTAGAAGGGAGGATGCTCAGGAACAAACTTTCTCAGCAGCGGTTCCCATTCTGGAATACCCTATCCTCCATCTCTGACATTAGGATGGCCTCCTCCTCCCTGCTGTGCATTTTGATACTCTCTTCTGGCAAAACTTCAGAGTAGAAGAAGCTATCATCTAATAGGAGGCAACTTCTCAGAAGGGCAAAGAGTTGAGATGCTGTATGATACTAAATTACTGATGTTTTTACAATCCTATTGGAAGCTACCTAGAATTGGCAAATAGGCATCATACTAATGGATGTAAACAAATATGTTTACATGCAGGTGGAAGACTCAGTGGCTACATTCACACATGTTAATGTTAGTTAAAATGTTTGTCGCTTAGTTTGTGTGCACACAGCTATTTGCCTACTTTATAACTTAATGGACTTTACAAAGCCAGTGAAGGGGCTAAGTCAGCAATCAAATTAAGCAAGTGGGGGAAATGCAGTCAATAACCTACCATGATAACCTTCAGAAGCTTGTCATTCCGGGTGCGGTTGGCTAGCTGAGATACCCAGCCAAACTGCCGGTTGAGGTGATCCAGGATGGCTGTGGTGTTGAGCATTTCTTCCTGGAAAGCCTTGAGGATTTCATCGTATCTCCAGGTAAATCGTTCAGCCAATCGCAGGGCATCATCAAAGCGTTCCTTCATTTGTCTCTGACCTGGATCCGTCTGGGAGCAATCTGTATGGATTTGAAGAAGATGGAGAGCAAAAGCAGATCCAGGTATGAAAAAAGTGAAGACTTCCTGATGTGACTGTAAGGACAGGCCATATAAGGAGTTTCAGAAATGGTACAGAAGTGGTTTTGGCCACTGCTTTTTTCCAGGATGTTTTGTTATCTTCTCAGTTCTGGGATCTTCAGGTGATCTATCATTCAAGGACAAAGAAGGCCTGACCTGGCTTAGCTTCTTATGGTCAGTCAAGGCTGGTTGGTTATGAATTTCTCCTGCTGTGACACTTGCAAACACTTCACAAAGTCACCATACTTCTATTTTCAACTAAAAACTAGAAATCTACTTCATTCATTCATTCATTCATTCAATTTCTTTAACCACCCATCTCAGTCAATGACCTGATAAGTTTGATGTCAGACCTGCAGCCATTTTCCTTTTGGATCTTTGGCCTGCCACACTTTCTATTATTCTACTATGCTGTTTCTTTTGTGGGAAAATGGGAGGGGGGATTGTAGGAGTGAGATGCGATGTAGCCATAACAAAATTCTTTCTAGAAAACCAAGGTCATCCTTTGTCTCTGCACCTCTGCACCTGACTGGAACTGGATGGGTGGAACTGCCATCATGGCAGTGGAAGATTGGACCATGTGATGGACTTGTGGGTGTGGGGGCAAGAGCATGAATTTTCAACTGGGTGGGGGAAACCGGGAAGCTTTCAGATTCGGGTTTTCCCAGATGTGCCAACATGACTCTCTTAATAAATTGGAACTTTGAGCAATACTTTGCCTCGGACTCTGATTTAATTTTGGATGCCATTTGGAACCCTGACATTGGATGTAAGTTAAAAATAGCATCAGCATAACACAAAAGTTATATTCGCATTCTATGTTTAACTAAATCAGTTACAGGTAGCTGCATTCATGCAGCACATTAAATTTCGTCCATTTTAAGTTTTTTATGACATTTAGCACATTATGTTAACCCACCTCCATTAGCTTAATTTATAATTAATGTAGGGGATGAATTAATTCAGTAACTGAAACAAGTTGTTACATGAACACAACCAAATGTCATGATGGCAAAAGGAAACAAGTTATAAGAACTCTGCATCTAAAAAACAACTTTTCTTTCAGTAGCCCAGAGATGGGCGAATATCTGCAATGGTTTTTTTTTTTTTGCAACCCAGCCAAAATCATACCGCCAAAATTTAGTAGCAAGCCCCCAAATATTGGAGATGCTATTTCCTACCAATTGTGAATGAAAAATAAAAGATATACAAGCCATAAGATGTAGCTGCCATCTAGGTAAGCCCAAAGGGCATTGAAAATGTGCACAAGAAAATCCCAGCCGTTCTTGCTTTGTATAGGTCTGTGATGGCAAACCTATGGCATGCATACCAGAGTTGGCACACAGAGCCCTTTCTGTGGGCACCCGTGCCATCAATAGCTGTTCTTCCGGGTTCCGTCACATGCATGCAAACCAGTCAGCTGTTCCCTTGCGGGTTCCAGCACTCCGGTGAGCACATGCTCCAGTTTCAGCACTTGGTACCGAAAAGGTTAACCATCACTGGTATAGGCAATTCTTGTCTTACAGCTGCAATTGGACCAGCGCCTAATTTTGTTACCTTTTTGCCATGGTTAAGAATATCACTACAGTTGGTAAGTGAATCGTATAGTTGCTTCCTCCATCAGCTTTGCTTGTCAGAATGGTCTGGGAAAGTCCTAACAGTGATCATATGACCCTGGGATGCTGCACCCTTGTAAATACAGGTAGTCCTCGACTTACGACCACAACTGAGCCCCCTGTTGCTAAGTAAGACATTTGCTAAATGAATTTTGCCCCATTTTGCAACCTTCCTTGCCACAGTTCTTAAGTGAATCACTGCTCTTGTTATATTAGTAACACGGTTAGTTAAGTGAACCTGGCTTCCCCATTGAATTTGCTTGTCAGAAGGTCGCAAAAGGGGATCACATGACCCTGGGATACTGCAACCGTCATAAATATGAGTCGGGTGCCAAGTGTTCTGAATTTTGATCACATGACCACAGGGATGCTGTAAGAGTCGTGTGAAAAACAGTCATAAGTCACTTTTTTCGGTGCTCTTGTAACTCTGATCACCAAGTGAACTGCTGTTAAGTCGAGGTCTACCTATACATGCTGGTTGCCAAGCACCCAAGTTTTGATCTTGGGACTGTGGGGATCTTACGAAAGTCGTAAGTGTGGGGATCAGCTGTAAGCCACCGTTTTCAATGCCCAGCGTTCCTTCAAACAATTGCTAAACAAATGGGTGTAAATTAAAGTCTACCTGCACAACTGATGCTCTTTAATAGCAATAGCACTTAGACTTATATACCACTTCACAGTGCTTTTACAGCCCCCTCTAAGCAGTTTACAAGGTCAGCATATTGCCCGCAACAATCTGGGTCCTCATTTTACCCACCTCGGAAAGAAAAGATGGAAGGCTGAGTCAACCTCGAGCCTGGTGAGATTTGAACTGCCAAATTGCAGGCAGTCGGCAGTCAGCAGAAGTAGCCTGTAGTACTGCACTCTAACCACTGCACCACCATGACTCATATAATATAATGTGCCCATTTATAAATAAAAAAATAACTACTGTGTTTCCCTGAAAATAAGACATGCTAGGAAGGATGGAAGGCCGAGTCAACCTTGAACCGGTCAGGATCAAACTCAGACTGTGGGCAGAGTCAGCCTGCAATACTACATTCCAACTACTGCGCCGCTACGGCTCTTTTAATAAATCATGTTTGTCAACGATCCCATCAAACCATGGTTGTCAGCTGCAAAACGAGTCTCTGCCTTCCATTTCACCCTCTTCCACTTACCTACAGCCAGGATTGCCTGACATTTGTCGCATTTTTCCTTCATTTTCAGGCAGCCAGCAGAATTGTGACGGATCTCACGGCACACCATCCGGTTGTCATTGCGATCTGGAGCTGCTAACAGAAAGAATGATAGCAGACATCACAACAGACCCCCGTTTATAGTACACATGCACACACCCTTGGGACACGATTTGGAGTTGAAAGAATGAAGACCATCAAACTGTTCTTGACAGCCTGAGCAGCAAAGCACAGTGGGAATGGCAGAGGGACCTTACCTTGCCATATTGGAAATTGGGAGGGGGGGGAATAGAGGAGGGGAAAGGAGACCTCCTTGCTAATCATTACCATCAAGTTGCCAAATGAGTTTGTCCCATGACAAGTCAAAGACACTAAGTCTGCTGGTGAACAAGGAGCTTACTATGATTATGAACCAAGCAAGTATTTCTTCAATCCTTGGGAATATGCTAGGTACCAAAAACTACATCTCCCCTTTTTATGCCCAGTAAAACTTGTTTCCCTTTGTATAACTGGCGGGAGTAGGCAGGCAAATATAGGTGTTTGAAAGAGCTCCAGTGGCCAAGCTCAATCGGCAGTCCAGGATCTCACCTTACCTGTTGGGATTTGATCAAAAGAAAACTCAGGGATTCCTCCTAGACCCGGGGGGTCCCACTCCATGCCTTTCTCAGCATCCTGAAAGAAATGCTGGCTCATCTGATAGAAGGGTTGGAAAATCTGGTAGAAACCTTGATGGGGGCTGCTGAAGAACTGAGAGAAAGGGCGCGTATTCCTGGCAATCCGGGAACGGGTGAATGGGATGCGGATACTGTGGAAGCTATCCTGGAAGCCACCGAATGGCCACTGGAAGAAGGGGGAGAGTTTCTCATACGCCTGACTGCTCTCTTGGAAGAGGTCGTCCACGCCATCTTCCACTAGACCGTAGCGCTCCTCGAGATCATCCAACCTCCGGCCCTGTTCTTCATCTACATCCATCAAGGAGTCGATGCGCTCCCCATTCACCCAAATGGAGAAGGGAGAAGAGCGGTTCAGGAACTCTTCCAGCTGAAGGAAAAAGTATCAAATCATAAGATCCCTCCAATTGAAAGGCTATTGTAATTAGAAAACAAACAATAAACTGCTTAGAAAAGTAGTATGGTAAGAATTCACAAGTTAATCAAGAGAGGGATTATCTATCAGAACTGTCTGTAAAGCTTCCATAGGTCATAACGCCATGCCCTTAAACCCAGAGTCATCCATGATTTCACCCTATCCATTCCCTTCCAGAATCAATTTAAGTTTACTTTTAAATTCTAAATCAGCATTCCTTAAGGTGATGACCAGGTGTACTGGACAAGTTCTATTATCCCCAAGTAGTACAGCTAGTGGGAATTGTGATACAGACCTCAAACAGGATCAGGTTGGAAAAAGCTTCAGCCAAATACTTTCAAGAGAACTCTCTTCCTTCCTGTGCATTCAGCTCAATGCACCCGATGATCTGATCTGTAACCCACTTCCAACAAAGGAGAATGAAGAATAAAGGTTCCCAGCTACATCAGAATGTGATTAAGTTCATTTCGGAGAATTTGAAGAGCCAGGAAATTGAGTTTAGGCCATTATTTGAGAGGGGAAATAATTTATTAGATGTAGAGGGTTTCACTTTCCTGTACAGCTGGCTGTACAATTGCTTGTATGATTGAACAGGTGGTGCCAAAGTTTGGTTGACCTGAGATCATTTAAGGCAGGTATTTTATTAAAAATCCTGAACGGCAACTTTTCAAATGGACTTAACCTTTTCCAAATTTGGAATGTGCTCTTGAATGTGGATTCTTCAATCAAGAGAAGGGGCACATATTTCAGTGAGGCTTATCCAGATTTTAATTTTGTATCCTGGGACACCTCAGCCATAAGGCTCAGCTCAGACGATACCTTGAGGGTTGCAAGATTCACCTGAATCTCCAAACTGCAGTTATCCAGAAATCCAAGGCTAAGAAAGCAACATCGCGTGGCTCACTCACCTGCCTGCCAACCAGGCCAGCACCGCTATGGCATGTCCGAGTATAGAACTTCATGCAGGTCTGCTTCAGGCATGGCTTGCATTCTTCCCAGAGAGCCAGCATAGTGTCATTGCACACTTCCTGTTCATTCAGTTGCTTCTCCATATCTTTTGCAATGAGGATAGCTTCCTGCAGAGGAAATAGGATCATTAGGATTTTCCTAAAGGGCCAGCAATAGAACAAGAGGAACTAGAGCTGGAATGGAATGGAAGGCAGTGGAAAAGGAAGAAAGACCAAGAAAAGGAAGATTAAGAGCAGGTGGAAAGAGCAGGTGAGTTCCCTTCAGTTTCAACATGTCCCAAAGGTACTTTTGAAAAAGACAGCTGGACTTTCTGTTGTTTTTTTTCCAAAGACATTTCACTTCTCATCCAAAAAGCTTCTTCAAAGCAGAAAGCAGAAAGCCCAGTTGCCTCTTGAAAAAGCTCCTTTGGGACAACCATGACCTGGAGGACTGGAAATCTCCATAGACATTCAGTTTCAACAATTAGGTGCAAGCAGTGGTGGGATTCAAATTTTTTTACTAGTGGTTCTGTAGGCGTGACTTGGTGGGTGTGGCTTGGTGGGCATGGCAGAGAAAGGTTACTGTAAAACAGTGGGTCTCAACCTACCTAATGCCACAACCCTTTAATCCAGTTCCTCATGTTGTGGTGACCCCCAACCATAAAATTATTTTATGTTTTCCGTATTTTTTCAAAAATATGTGTTTTCCGATGGTCTTAGGCGACCCCTGTGAAAGGGTCGTTTGATCCCCCAAAGATGTCCCTACCCACAGTTTGAGAACCACTGCTGTAAAATCTCCATTTCCTCCCCACTCCAGGGGAAAGCTACTGCAAAATCCCCATTTCCTCCCAATTAGCTGGGACTCGGGAGGCAGAGAAAAGATGCGGTGGAGCCAGTCAGAAGTGGTATTTACTGGTCCTCCGAACTACTCAAAATTTCCACTACCGGTTCTCCAGAACTGGTCAGAACCTGCTGAATACCACCTCTGGGTGCAAGACTCAAAGGGCTTAGGGGGAAAAATCCTAATTCCTTGGAGCATTTGCACCCTGTTTTTGGAAACACACGATATAAGAGCCAGTAGGCAGCAGAGAAGGGGATCTCGCATCCAAAGGAGATTAAGATGGTGAAAGTAGAACTGGATGAGCGGCAGACCAAGAGGATCAATGAGCACAGAGCCAGGAAAAGGATTAGGGACCCTCTGCAGAGAACTGATGAGATTCCAGGACAAACAACTTGGAGAAGAGGCTTTCTTGAGAGAAGCAAGTCAGCACCACTAAAAGAAAACCATGGAACAAGGTAGTCCTGACATCCATACAGAGCCTGGGTTCACCAGTGTGCATAAAAAGGTTGTTTCAAGGCTTTTCAATTATTTTAAGGTAACGTGCTACACTTGGTTATCTTTTTAATGGATTAGCATGCCAGGTGAACCTAGCCCATTTTGTTAGTTGGTATTTCATCGTAATATGCAAACCCAGGAAATGGGTTAATCCAAGTTAAATGTGTCATGATGAGGACAAAATTAAATTAATTAAAATTTAAAAACCCTGCTGCCACTCATAATCAATGTACAAATAAAGGGGAAGAAACTACTTGATGCACACCATATCAGAGGGTGGGGCTAGCTGCATAGCCTCCCTCCCACTATTTATCCTTATAAACATGATGCTGCAAGCTACCGTATTTTTCGGAGTATAAGACAGACCTTTTCCCCTCAAAAAAGAGGGTGAAAATCTGGGTGCGTCTTATACACTGAATGCAATATTTTTTGCCTCCCAAAACACTTCCCCCTTCACCAAAATGGCCGTGCATAGCCTTTAGGAGGCTTCAGGGTGCTCCCGAGGGCTGGGGAGGGCAAAATTAGCAAAAAAAAAGTCTGTGTTTTGCCTCCCCTCCCCAGCCCCCAGGAACACTCTATAAGCCTCCTAAACTTAGGATATGCATGCCCATTTTTTGGCAAAAAACGGGCCAGTTTTCACGAAAAACAGGCCTTTTTTTGTTCTCCCCCCCCCCCCCGGCGCACTCTACAAGCCTCCTAAAGGCTATTCATGCCTTTTTGATAAAAAACCGGGCCCTTTTTTGTGAAAAACAGACTGTTTTGGTGCATCTTATACTCCGAAAAAACAGTAGTTGTCAAGTCTTTCCCAGCTTGGTGCTCGCCAGATAATGCCAGCAACTGCAGTTCCAACTTAAATTGCAATCATCTTCTGTAAACATTAAGCTGGAGAAGGGTGAGCTAGTCATTTCATAGCAATAGTTCTACTCCACACTAAAAATGTAACCAAAGCTTGTGAGTTACCAGCTAGTAGGTCATGGAGAGAAACTGCCACAAAGAAGAGGAAGTCAAACTATTCTCCAAGGCACCCGAGTGTAGAACAAGAAGCAGTGGGTGGAAACTAATCAAGGAGAGAAGCAACTTAGAAGTGAGGAGAAATTTCCTGACAGTTAGAACAATTAATCAGTGGAACAGCTTGCCTCCAGAAGTTGTGAATGCCCCAACACTGGAAGTCTTTAAGATGATGTTGGATAGCCATGTGTCTGAAATGGTATAAGGTTTCCTGCCTAGGCAGGGGGTTGGGCTAGAAGACCTCCAAGGTCCCTTCCAACTCTGCTATTGTATTGTATTGTAACTTGGGAATCTAGGTTAGGCTGGGGAGAGAACTCCCTTGCCCCTTTTTGAATGGCAAACCAATAAGACTTTTGAACCAACTGAGGGAAACAATCACAGCATCTCAGAAAGCCTGCTGACAACAGACCTCCTTCTTCTTCTTTGTGTCTTCCAAGTTATTCAAGATCTCCTGGTGGTCATTGCTCGTCTGCTCCATCAACAACTTCATCTGCCGGACTCCATTGATAGCGTTTTCCAACTCTCCATCAATGTACCGGCTTCCTTTTTCAGACATTTCTGTAAGAAGGAAAAGGGGGAGGGGGGGATTGCCACATCAGCACCATTCTCATATGCTATTTCCCAGTGCACAATATTAACAGGCATATGGAATGTTTTAGGTTCTGTAAAATAAAATGGAAATCGTTTTATAGAAAGCAAGAACATAACAAGAGAACTGGTTACTTTTCAGCACTTAGTTCCTGGGTGATCTGACTTTAAAACTGATCTGTAAGGTTTAATATATGTTACCCAACAATTTACATATGCAACCTGTACTTTTGCATGTTACACTGATATGATTCATGTACTATTAGCAGACTCCATATTAAAATGTAATGTACACAAGCCAGAGCCATCCATATCTATAAAGAGTCAGAGGTAAGTTCTGGGGAATTTCTACTGTAGATATAGATGAGGGAGGCAAACACATTGTTCAGATACACTGTGCTAAAAGCAATTAATAGGGATGTGTCTTATTTTGAGTTTTTGCAAATCAAACATTGTTTTGGGGAACTATATTAAAAATCCATTGCAGAAATACTGTATAGCTGGAGTTAGCCCTCCCCAAAGTAGTGCCCTTCAGATCCACTAGCAAGCCCCAGAATTAGCAGCAAGTATGATCAAGAGCTATTGTTCTTCTTTGCTTCTCTCCCTTCAACTCCACATCGATCAGACAAACACGTGCCAAGATCAAGAGAAGTCATTGTTCCTTTCTATTCTGCATTGGTCAGGCTGCACTTGGAATACTGAGTCTAGTGCCAGGCAACTCATTTTAGGAGGGACTCTGACAAACTGGAGTGCAGCCAAAGGACAACAACAATCAAATTAATAAACAATCTGGGAAGATTAAATGTATGGAGGTAAGGTTGAAGGTACTGGATTGTTGTCAGTTGCGATGTCGTGTCTGACCAATTGCGACCTCATGGACAACATTCCTCCAGGCCTTCCTGTCCTCTACCATCCCCCGGAGTCCATTTAAACTCACGCCTACTGGTTCAGTGACTCCATCCAGCCACCTCATTCTCTGTCGTCCTCTTCTTCTTTTGCCCTCAGTCATTCCCAGCATTAGGCTCTTCTCCAGTGAGTCCTTCCTTCTCATTTGGTGGCCAAAGTATTTGAGTTTCGTCTTCAGGATCTGGCCTTCTAAAGAGCAGCCAGGGTTGATCTCTAATACTGACCGGTTTGATCATCTTGCAGTCCAAGGGACTTGCAGGAGTCTTCTCCAGCACAATAGTTCAAAGGCCTCAATTCTTTGCCGCTCAGCCTTTCTTAAGGTCCAACTTTCACAGTCATACATTGCAACTGGGAAAACCATAGCCCTAACTATACGCACTTTTGTTGGCAGGGTGATGTCTCTGCTTTTTAGTATGTTGTCTAGATTTGCCATAGCTTTCCTCCCCAGGAGAGAAGGTACTGGATATATTTAAGCAAAGACTTTATGAGTTATGATAGGTGTCTGTAAAATACAGTTTCTGCAGCATGGTTTTTCATTTTAAGATAAAAAACAAGCATAGCTTTGTGCAACTTTAACATGAACTTGAACTTCTAGAATTCCCCAGCCAGCTAATCTCAAAGTTGCCAAGGTTGAGAAACAATGATCTGCAACATCTTTTATCACATAGAAGACAAGGAAGAATTTTTCAGATATGTTCCGGAAGACATGGCAAGTACCATGAATTTAAAATATGGAAGCAAACTTTGCATGCACATCAAGAAAAAAGAATCCTAATGGCAGATACTGTATGTTCACTCATGGAAATGACAGCTTTCACTGATTGTTTGAGAACAGATTCCTGCACTGAGCAGACTTCCCATCACAACAGTGCTTAGGAATTAAATCATGCTACGTTATTATTGGAGAATATATTGCTTCTATTTTTTTAATTGTCCAACAATAAGAAATAAAAGACAAGTGAACAGTTTTCTGTCATCCAAGAACACCGAATGAAGCCTAGATCTTCCGTATGCAATCCTGACAGATGATGCAGCAAGAAAAGGAGAAAAACGAGAACATTTCAAATCAAGAGTTTACGAAGAAATGGAAGAGGTTTCGAGGGACCCTTCAGAGTTAATCAGTGGAACAACTTGCCTCCAGAAGTTGTGAATGGTCCAACACTGGAAGTTTTTAAGAAGATGTTGGATAACCATTTGTCTGAAGTCGTGTAGGGTTTTCTGCCTAAGCACAGGGTTGGACTAGAAGACCTCCAATGTCCCTTCCAACTCTGTTACTCTGTTCTGTTCTATTCTAGTTGAACTAGAGAAGCATCCAATTCTTGGAGAACCCTGGCTGACCAGGTTACAAAGGGCATAGGGCAGCTTTCTAGCAACAGCATTAAGCAGATCCACAACCAAATATAACAAGAGGAGTAAGTAGAAGTGTAAGAAAAATAGAAAGGCATGACATGAATTGCTCATCTGGGAAATGATTAGACTATGTTGATGCATGTTTCTTCTTCACTTTTTCTCATTCTTACAGGATATGAGTTACAATAAACACACTTTCTTGAACCCCACTTCAAGGAATTCAGAGTCACTGTATCAGTGAGAAGGGTGGCATAGAAGTTCATTAAATACTGTAAATAAGAAACAAGCATAACTTTTTACAAACACCAGCATTTTTTCAATTGTTTTATACTGATCAGCTTATAAAGAGAGAGGCCCACAAATGCCAAATAACTAAGCGGGGATTTGTTTATGGATTTTCTAAAAGGTTGATAATCCACATCAGCCTCCCTCAACCTGGTACTACTGTACCTTCCAAGTACGTCAGACTACAACTTCCATCATCCCAGCAACAGCCATGGAGGATGGATTGTTACATAAGAAATCCATGATTTTTTTTAAAAAAGTTCTTGATTTCTACTTCCCTCAAGATAGCAGTATTTAAAGGGTGAGTGCAATTATTCTCCGCTAGGCCACAGGTATAGATAGTCCCCAACTTACAGCCACAATTGAGCCCAACATTTCTGTTGCTAAGTGAGACATTTGTTAAGTGAATTTGGCCGCATTTCATGACCTTTTTCTTGCCACAGTTGTTAAGTGACTCACTGCAGTTTTTAGTAGCACGGTTCTTAAGTGCATTTGGCTTCCCAGTTGACTTTGTTCGTCAGAGGGTCGCAAAAAGATGATCACATGACCCCAGGACACTGCAACCGTCATAAATACAAGTCAGTTGCCAACCATATGAATTTTGATCATGTGACCATGGGGATGCTGCAAAGGTCATCTGAGAAACAGTCATAACTCACTTTTCTCAGTGCCGTTGTAACTTTGAATGGTCACTAAATGAACTGTGTAGGTCGAGGACTACCTGTATATTTAAAGATGTCGAAAAATAGTATTTTGTCCAACAGTCATCAAACCCACCCACTGCTTGGTTTGAAAGATGGCTTTAGATTTCATTTAGCACCTCCGGTTCAAAGTGCTGGTATTTGCAACATTTTTTTGCCTACAACAAACATTGGAATGCTCTGCAATGAAGATGTGGACGTGAGCCAGAAGCATGCAAGCCATTTCTCTCTGTCTCTCTCCCTCCCCCCCCCCCGCGATTTTTTGCATGGAGCAGAAATGAGAAAATGTGTGTCCCTCCAGGATACACAACTCAGGGCAGGATTCTGACTGTTGTTCCTGTTGCCGCATTGCAAGGTTGGCCAAAGTGAATCCCACAGTAGATCCAAACGTGGGTTGCTACCGGTTCGCCCGAACCGGTAGTGGAAATTGCAACTGGGTCACCGAACAGGTAGGGACGGTAGGCTCGCCATGCCCCCGAACCAGTTCTCCGGTTGCGGCAACATGTTGTTGTTTTTTTTGCATTTTTAATGTTCTGCACATGCGCAGACCTATTTACAGGCAAAGCACATGTGCACTGAACTAGCAGTAACGCCGGCAGCAACCCACCCGAGTAGACCATGTTCAAATTGTTTTAAGGGACTGGGTAGAGTGCGGGGGGAGAGTGGTGATACGAAGTGCCTGCAGAAGAGAATATCAGAACATTTAATGAAGTTAGAGAGAGAATAGGCTTTTCCACTGAAGTTAAGTTTATGTCTCCTCCCATTACACATATCTCCCTTCAGAGTCGCAAGAACCTGGCCGCATATAAATTTAATAATTAGTATTATTCAACTGTAGGCAGATGTTGAGACTAGAAAAAGTGCAGAGAAGAGCAACCAGGATGATTAGGGGATTGGAGACTAAAACATATGAAGAAAGGTTACAGGAAGTGGGCATGGCTAGTCTAGTGAAGAGAAGGACCAGGGGAGACATGATAGCATTGTTCCAATATTTGAGGCGCTGCCACAGAGAGGAGGGGGGGCGGGCGTCAAGCCGTTTTCCAAAGCACAGACAAGGAATAATGGATGGAAACTGAAGGAGGAGAGATTCAACCTAGAAATAAGGAGAAATTTTCTGACAATGAGAATAAGCAACCAATGAACAGCTTTGCCTTCAGAAGTTGTGGGAGCTTCATCACTGGAAGCTTTCAAGAAGAGTTGGACTGTCATCTGTCAAAAATGGTGCAGGGTCTGCTTGGACGTGGGTGTGGTGGGGTGTTGGACTAGATGTCCTACAAGGTCCAATTCTGTTAATCTACATCTATAAAATTGCTTCTACTTTGGCTGCAGCTTTTGTTTCCCTTATAATTCATGGTAATGCATATTACTTAAAAAAAAAAACTATTCAAGTTCATTAAGTCAAAGCCACCTCCGCTTCTTCCATCTGCTTCTCCTAAACAAACCTTGGACCTTTCCACAAAGGTATTATAAACATTTCCTTGCTGCCCTTTGGGGAAATAGACTTGACTGAAAGCCTCTTGCATAATTTGGCAACACGGTCAAAACAAATGACAAGGCAGCTTTAATTTTGCTCAAACTAGCTACAAACTGCTGTGAGTCATGCTTCTGGGAAGTGACTTCATGACCCAAATGGCTGGTTCTGAAATAGTGTCTTTATAAACGCTGCCAGCGATTTTTCTCTTTTTGCCAGTGTGGGCCTCTTGTGGTTCACAAGACGACGTTTTGGCATCTTTTGCAGTTGCAAAAATCATGTACACTGGACAAGGACCTGGTCCAGCACATCCACTAATTCACCCCTAGCCCACCCGGGGTTTCTCCCAAAAGCTCATAACTGGCTGCAGTTCAAATCCACAAATTCTTTGCCAACCAGGGGAAGAAAGCCATCATTTCTAATTAACAGGCATGTACTCACTCTGAAGCTCATTAGGAGGAACAAGACAATGGCCCCCTTGCAAAGAAACCAAGATTCCCAACAATGAGAGCAACAGAGTGGGAATCATTTTCTCAATAGAAGGAAATCCAGATTCCTGCAAAAAGAAAAAGAAAGGAAAATAAAATGAGAGAGCCATATTAGTCTACTAAATAACAGAGACCAGACAATACATCTCATTGATTTTTCTTTAAATAGTGGAAACATGAAATTGAAAAGCCTGCATTTCCTCTGGAGAAATTAAAATTAAAAGCTATATAGCATATGTAATAGATATAGGATGTTTTATTTGCAATGCAGGGACTTTGGAGTTCCTTGCAACACAGCTTCTTGTTAATCACCATCAGACAAGTGCTGGCAACTTCTCATTCCAATGATCGACTAGAACAACATACAGAACCTTAGATCTTCCCAAAGTTTCATCCCCGACTATTAGCCACACTAGATGAAGCTATCAGCAATACATTTTGCACCACAGAATCCATACCCTTTTGGGAGAAGTGTTTTAAATTAAATAGTCTGCTGGTTTCAGTTTGAAACTCTGCCAGAAAGCATGTTTTGTAGTTCAACTTGCTTTCGGGGAATGACGTCCAATGTATTGACCACGATTAGCAATTTTTAAATCAAGAATTTTATTTCTTGCTTTGAATTTTTAGCAAATAATGGAGCAGAAAACAATAAAAGCATGGTGTTGACTGACTGACACAATGCTGTTGTTTACTACTTCATGGGTAAGAATGAAGGCCAAAACAGGAAGATTTGCTCCATACCCAATTACTTCTGTAATTCTTTAGTTTCCAACATCAAAATTAATTTAACATGTTCCCCAGGCTGAGAAGGCTGTCCCTAAAATGAACTGACTGGGAGCTCAGGCAAGCCAACTGGCAATACCGTAACCATTTTGGACCAGGATATCTTCAGAGCAACAGGTCAATGTCAGCATAGATATGAACCAGTAAACTGAAGTTTTCTTAGACTGTGGATTATAATCCCCTGGGAGATTGACAAATACATTTGAGGGAGGCCATACATTCTTTGTCTGCCTGACAATATATAGCCTTTCCTGCTTCGCCAGTCTGTCCACAGGCTCCAAAACCATGCTGCCTTCTAAAGGTCTTTGCCTTCCATGGAATGACTGCCAATTTCTCCCAAGAACCACCCAAGTGACCCAGGATGGATTAAGGCACTCCTGGAAGGAGTCACATTCCATCTCTTCCAAAGTGCTTCTTGTAGGGCCATCATGCTGGGTCCTAGCACAGAGTCTGTGTTCTGCTCCAGGAAGTCCAAACACTGTGATTTCTTCTGTTCTTTGAAGAAGACACCTCACAGTGGGAAACTGGTGCTCTTACAAATACATTTGGAGCCAGGGTGATGTGCCTTCGCAAGAAATCCAGAAGAAGTTCACTTTGGAAGAGGAAAAAGCAAAGTGATGCATCTCCAGAGGTGATATTCAGCCAGTTCTGACAGGTTCTGGAGAACCGGTAGCGGACATTTTGAATAATTCGGAGAACCGGCAAATAGGCTGGCCCCGCCCCGCTGCCTCCCAGCTTCCCATCTTCTTTTGTTGCCCTGAACAGGAGAACGGAGCTGGAAAGCAGGTTAGTGGGGTGTGGAGGAAATGGGGATTTTGCAGTATCCTTCCCCTGCCACGCCCACCAAGCCACGCCCACCAAACCGGCAGTAAAAAAAAATGTGAATCCCACCATTGTGCATCTCCATTCCATGAGCACTGGCTGCATTACCAAGAATGATTATAAATCTTAGTTTAACGATGTCCTGAAACCTGATGAAATTATACAGTATTCATAATTCCATGAGATGGCATGAAGATGCTGCTGAGAAGTGTTTTGGGAAAGCAAATATGGAATTCATTTGAGCTCTGTTTTGCAACCACCTGGACTCTATAATCCCCTGTGGTTTCTTATCCCATGATTGGCTTCACAGCCTGCTTAGCCAAGGTATTAAATTAATGCATTTTCTGGGCTTACACTATACGCTGAATCATTACCTAACCACATGGTTTTGAATTGACCTAATGTTATGCCATGTAGGGGAAAAAATCAAAGTTAAATGTAACCAAACTTTGAAGTGATGTGCATTCAGCCACTGCAGTACATCTCTACCTTGTTCAAAAGGGGCATATGGCACAGCCATTCAGTTTTTAATGTACATAGGAGGGGGGAAAGATTATTGCCCAAAATATGAATATTCATTTTCTTCCTTTTTTTTCTCTTTCCTCTACTCCCCACCTCATCCCGTTACCC
Organism: Thamnophis sirtalis; assembly: GCF_051295495.1. NCBI lineage: Eukaryota > Metazoa > Chordata > Lepidosauria > Squamata > Natricidae > Thamnophis > Thamnophis sirtalis. The sequence continues at coordinate 23,130,062 of NW_028261386.1, read as the reverse complement.
ATTTACTAAAAAGACAAGAGATTCAATAGTAGTGAAACCTCTAGATTTCTCTTTGAACAACTGAAACTCAAATCCACCTATGATTACCTTCTTACCTCTGACTTCAATTAACATAAAAAGGAAATGGGTCAAGTTGTTTTTTTTTAAAAAAAAAAAGCAGTGCTCCAATAGTCAAGAAGGAAATTCCACCAAAAAAAAAAGATTATATTTCAATGAGGGAAACAGCATTTTACACCAAGCAAAAAAGGACAAATTAGAACACAATGTTTTTCAAACTTGGCAATCTTGGATTTCAATGCCAGAATTCCCCAGTCAACAAGGGAAATTTTGGGAGTTGAAGTCTACACATCTTAAAAGTTACAAAATTTGAAAAACACTGAGTTAAAATATGCACCTTTGTTGCCAAAACTTATAACCATATTTTTCCTATGTTCTCATTCAATTGCTCAAGTAATGCAATCCACAGGGATAGAATGGGATGGTCTTGCCTTGGTTAGCTAGAGCAGATTAAAAGGTGTATGTATGTTTCACTGTGTGGTGTCTAACGGTTTACATCTTGGATTTTTCACAGCTACCATAAATCTCAAGGAATACATAGCAAGAGAATTCCTCCCACAGAAGAAAGTTTTCAGATTTCAGGCAAACAGAGATGCCGCAGGGTGATGGGAAAATATGAAACAGAAAACAGCTGCACCCAGAGGAGCACTCTCTGCCACCCTGAACAAGAGGCAGCTCAAAGACACCACTGAGAAAAAAAATCAAGAGGGATTCTCAAGTACCAGCAGAAGAAATTATCTATACCTCAAGGCTGAACTATGGAGTTTTTGGAACTCTCTAACCTTGGTTGTTTGCTTGCAAACATTTGTTACCCATCCAGGCAAAACATCTGCAAGCAAACAGCTAAGATCAGAGAGCACCAAGGCAGAAAAACAAAAACCACATTTGCAGATTTAAAAAAAAACCAACAGGGAAATTGCTAACCAGACTACCATATGGCATTGCCCAATGAGAGAGCCTGCAAAAAGCCAACCAATTACCATCTTGCCAAGATTCACAAAGACACCGAACAATGCAGACTTTGACTCATCCCCATGTCTGTTCTCCCAGATGGACACATGACATAACAAAGGATAGGAAAAGTGGCCAGCCTGCCCAACTTTAATAGCCAGCTAGATTCTTCTCCAGACAAGGGGAGCAAATTGTGCCAATATATTTGCTTTCCAGATAACCTCTTCTATTGTGCCCAACTAAAGAAGAGTTGCATAAGAGCCATCTCACTTGTATTCAAGGCTAGCGAGAGGACAGATGGTTTTCATGGAGAACTACAAAGGGTGGGCTGTGGTAGTGGGAGGTCACAAAAGCAGGCTCTGTGGCCTCAATTTTTCATGGAGGAGGAGGCCCCAGTAAAGCACCCACCGTTTTATGATGTTGTCTCCAAACAAAGCAGGCAGACAAAGCAGAACAGAAATAACAGAAAGTGGGTTTTTTCCCCTCAAAACTTTTTTTTAAATAAACAAAGCCCAATAATGTTAATTGGACACATCTGGTAACAACTCATAGAATATTAGTGATGCTTTGCATTGGGTTGAAGAGAGGGACAGGAGTGCCTTGTTTCGGGAGACATAGCATACTCTGCTGTTATACAAAATTAAATTAAATAGTAGTAGTGGTAAAAGCTTTTCATGAATTTCTGTACCAGCATCAACTTATGGAATGCAGTGGGTCTTTTTCAATGAGTATGAAGTACAGGTAGTCCTCCAGTTATGACCACAACTGAGCTCAAAATTCCTGTTGCTAAGCAAGACAGGTGTTAGATGAATTTTGCTTCATTTTACAACCTTTCCTGCCTCAGTTGTTAAGTGAATCCCTTCAGCTGTTCAGTTAGTTACGTGGTTAAGTTAATATGGCTTCCCCATTGACTTTGCTTGTCAGAAGGTCGCAGAAGGTATCACATGATGGGATACTGTAACTGTCACAGAGGTGGTATTCAGCAGGTTCTGACCAGTTCTGGAGAACCGGTAGCGAAAATTTTGAGTAGTTCGAAGAACTGGGAAATACCACCTCTGACTGGCCCCGCCTCCATCTATTCTCTGCCTCCCAAGTCCCAGCTGATTGAGAGGGAATGGGGATTTTGCAGTAACCTTCCCCTGGAATGGGAAGGGAATGGAGATTTTCATTTCATTTCATTTCATTTTATTTGTCTTGTATGCCGCCCACTCCCGGAGGACTCCGGGCGGCTCACAACAGACAAGGGAAAGGGGACAAGACAACATTTTTAAAAAAAGGCGCAACATTCACAATTTCCATGGGGCTGGGTATTTCACAAGCCCACCGCCTGCTGGAGCAGCCAGAACTTGGTGGCTTTGCGGAAGGCCAGGAGGGTAGTAAGGGTCCGGATCTCCACAGGGAGATCATTCCAGAAGGCTGGAGCTGCAACAGAGAAGGCTCTCCCCCGGGGAGTCGCCAGCCGACATTGGCTGGCAGATGGAATCCAGAGGAGGCCTAACCTGTGAGATCTTATCGGTCTGAGGGAGGTAATCGGCAGGAGGAGGTCTCTCAGGTATCCAGGTCCGATGCCATGTAGGGCTTTATAGGTAGCGACCAGCACCTTGAAGCAGATTCGGAGACTAATGGGTAGCCAGTGCAGCTCACGGAGGATAGGTATCCTTTTACAGTATCCTTCCCCTGCCACACCCACCAAGCCACACCCACCAAACCGGTAGTAAAAAAATTTGAATCCCACCACTAAAGTGTCATAAATACATGCCAGTTGCAAACATCCAGGGCTGAATCATGTGACCACAGGAATGAAGCAAGGGTTGGGAGTTTGAAAAACAGTCCTAAGTCACTGTTTTCATTGCCCTTGTAACTTCAACTTCATTGAATGGTTGTAAGTCAAAAACTACCTGTACTCTTTGTTGTGATCTTAATGGGGGCTACATTTGATCATTAAACTGGGTTTGTCACACAAAGATTAGCTGCAGGCTCTGTTTTTAGATAACATCCACCCATGTTCACGCTAGTAGCACTCTAACCACAACCACATTCTCCACAAAGCAGGTGATGTCTCTTCGTCAGTTCCAATAAAAGCCCCTTTTAAAAATAATTTATGAATGTCATTATTCCTAACATCTGTTTTTATTTTTGCATCTACATCCCTGCTTTCTCTCTCAGGGTAACAGTCTGCAGCAGTTTCCTGACAGTAAGCCACACAAAACTTTGAAGACTTAGTTCTGAGTTGATATTGTACTGACAAAGTTGGTACGTTAGAAAGTATAAATCTTTACACTGCTCTCCCTCCACCCAATGACAGAGAATGGGAGAGGGAGAGTTTGGTCTTGCTAGTGTTCAACTCCCCTTAAAATGATAGGTTACAAGAACTTTTTATAAAACCACCTATTTTTCAGAGTGCGATGGGTTACTTGTGAATAGGGACTTCATAAAAGCTATGGAGTCCATTCCAACAGAAGTCTCAGAGGAAGAGTCCTGTAGGGAATATGAATCAATTTTCCTAGACAAATTTCCTACAGTACTTGCCCCCTTCGAGGCTGCTACATAAGGGGGAAAAGAGTGTGCTTTAATCCTTTCAATAAATTAATTCCTGTTGTATAAAGGAGAAAGGATCTGACCAAGTCCTTGGCTACGCAGACCTTAGTGGCGTGGGAAACGAGCAGCAGCAAACAGGACCCTGATCGCGCTGCCAAGGGGAACAGCCACCGCTCAGTGAAAGACAGCACGCTGGCTTTGTCTGCAGAAGGAGACCGAGATCTGTGGTTAACGGCTCTCAAGTAGCAGGGTCAAGGCATCTGTTGTGCATACAGAAGGTCCCAAATTCAATCACCGAATTTAATCTAAAAGGATCAGTTAAGATTTCTCTGCCTGACATTCTAGAGCGCTGTGAACGGTCAGCATAGACAATGCTGGTTGACATGAAGCAAGGAACTGACCTAATTGGTTAGCTTTGCAGACAAGTTTCTCACCACACAATACATCCACCCACATTTGAGAAAAGGCACAAGAGATGGTGGTCATTTCAAAGAATTTTGCATTAGGTGAGCCTTTTCCCATGACTCTACTACTCATTTGCACAAAGAGTCTGAATGCCATTTAGAGAGATTTGGGGGTTGACTGCAGATAGTTTTTTTAAAAAAACAATGGTGAATTACTGGAAATTAACAGGATGTGTTAAGAGGGCTGCTGTTGCAGCACTTAGATTTCAAAACAGTGCTTCAAAGTGTGTGTACGACAACTCCTTAAAATTTTACTGGCCTCAAGGATGCTCCCTAGGCAGGAGTGGATAAGAGAAAGAGAATAATATAAAGAACGGTGCACATGGGAGTGGGTATGCACATACTTAGATAGTACTGAGATACTTTGCAAACAAGAAAAAGAGAAGTAAAACTGGTTGTTACCTTATTTAAATATCACCTTTTATGTAAAAGAGAAAATTTTTCTTTCAGGCCCTGCAAAGGATACGGACCAGACTCACTAGATCCTGGACAAGATCATTTGGCTCCCTTCCCTACAGCTGGCCTTGAGCCTGGGAATCTTTATCAGCAGAGCAACAACATAGAAAGATAAATATTAGTTGTATGAATCAGGTTTTAGTTCTGGATCTCTGTCTTTTAACCAAGACATATGTGGAACTCCTCTATAATAATAATTTTTTTAAAAAAAAAAGTTCGACCTTGAAAAACTATCCTTTAACCTAGGGGTGTCAAACTCGATTTCATTGAGGGGCCACATCAGAGTTGTGTTTGACCTCATGAGGGCATGGCCAGGGTGGGCATGCCCAGCTCAATGTCACTCATGTCGGGGTGCCCTGTGGTGACCTTCTGAACTCCATTTTCGGCTGCCAAGGCCTGCTGCAACCCTCTGCCAGTGAAAACGGAGCTCTGTTTTTGATGGCAGAAGCACTACGGGCCAGTCCTTCGCTGTTTCCAGGGCAGTCCTGCAGGCCAGATCTAACTATCCTGCAAGCCAGATCCTGCCCCCGGGCCTTGAGTTTGACACCTCTGCTTTAATCTGAAAGCCCTTATAGACAAGCTGAAATGTTTAGCTAAGTTACAGTTATTTCAGGATGAAACAAAATGCTTTCTGCATATACTCGGAGGCATTCTTTATATTTTGCAGAGCTGGTTTCTAACTCAAGATCTACTTTCTCTACATTTCAAAACTCTGTTCCTATGTAACTTCTGGCTGTGGTGCCAGCTGAGATAGCAAGAAAAGTACAATGACACCAAAGTGTTCCTATAGGCTGTTTTGTTTTTAATAAAAAACATAATTGGGCACCAGCAAATCTTAACTCTTACCTCTTAGCTTAGAATTCAGTGGTAACCAGGCATCACAGAAATCTGCCTATGCCCAATAAAACCGAGGGCAATAAGCAAGCAGGCAAGCAGACTTTTTAACATATAAGATGCTTATAAGATGCCAGTATTTTGATCACTTATGATAGAAAAGATGACAAAGACTAGTCTCATGAATAGAAAGGTAACAGCGGATATGACAGTTTCTGCAAACATAAAATAAGTAGCAAACTCAAAAGGTGAGACCATTTGTCTCAGGTTCAAAGGCAGCCACCTAGAAGCATCTCTTTCCAAGTGTACATTTGTATAAGTCAGAACATACAGCTATCATTTCACATTCTATCATGTTCCTGGGGATAATGTTCAACATTATTTGCTTGTTGTTTGTTTGTTTTTTAATATTCCAGCACACCTATCTGATTTTATCCTATTTCAGAACAAAAACAAAGGTAATTATTAGAGAACGGGCAGTTCCAGTCCCATCATTAGAGAACGGGCAGTTCCAGTCCCACTTAAAGAACAACTTGCCCTAGTAGCTAAAAGCTTGGAAGACTTTTTCCAGCATCTGAAGGATAAACTTCAAAAGCTGCCCATGAATAACTGGGGCAGAAAAGGGGAAGGTGTGGGGGGGGGGGGAGAGACCGCAAAGCTTATGCGCCTGCCAAATCCAGCAAATCAGGTGATGTTGGAGATCTGCCAAGTTTTCAAAACTCTGTGCTTTCCAGTCCCCAAGTGACAGAAAAAGTTAGATCCTATAAGATCCTAGGAACTGGTTTTTGGTTAGTGTTAATCCCCCTTTCCCCACAGTCTAATATTTATTTTAAAAAACTGGTATGCATTGCTATAAGCAAAGAGGGGGTGAAGGTGGGAGAAATAAAGCTCTCGGTTCTATTGACCTGCTGCTTCAGTAGAAAAACTGGCCAAGATAGAACATGGGGGGAAAAGAAAATGACAATAGTTCAGGAACAGCAGATCAGCAGATCAAAAAGCAAATAAGACAGTGATTCACTCTTTAACCTTGGCTGGGACTGAACATGACCATGCACATTTTATCGTGGCTTCATTTCCCCAGCATCTAACGTTAGACTTCAAGCTAGAGACAGAATCATGTCATTTTGTACTCTGATAAGCACACTCACAAGTGGCAATAATTCGGTTCCACCACAAAACCGCGGAGGACAAAATCGCGCTCGCCGAAAGCGCGCATTTGGCGTCATCACAGCGCGATGAAAACATCGCGCTGTGATCGAAAAATGTAAAAATAAAGCGAAAACCTTACCCTAACCCCCCCAAACCTAACCCTAAACCTAACCCTTAACCTAACCCTAAATCTAACCCTAAACCTAACCGTTAATGTAACGCTAAACCTAACGCTAACCCTTAACCTAACTCTAAACGTAACCCTAACGCTCTAAACCTAACCCTAACCCTTAACCTAACCCTAACCCTAACCCTAACCCTAACCCTTATCTTTATGTGAATCGGCTTGCTTTAATTTTATTTCAATTTTTATTTTTTTCCGTCGCGCTGTGATGACGTCACATGCGCGCTTTCGTCGAGTGCGATTTTGTCCTCCGCGGTTTTGACGGGTCACGAATAATTCAATATAATAGGAGAAGGACTACAAAGCTGCTGTTAAGGATTACAGTGGGGCATGGCAGCAGAACTCTCCTTCTTGAATGTCTACGGAGATTACCAGTCATCCAGGTCATGGTTGTCCCAAAGGTGCTTTTTCAAGAAGCAATTGGACTTTCCAGAAAGTAGAGTGGCCTGTTGAAAAAAACCCCTTTGGGTCGCCTTCTTGAAGCTAAATTGTTTGCAATCTCCAGGAACACAAACCCTGAGTTTTAAAATGCACACCCTGGACACAACACCCTTTTCCTCATCTAGCCTGCTATTCCAAAAGCTGGGAGTCTTTGCTTGCTTTGCTTGGTCTTCCTTAATACCATACTTTTGAGTCAATGGGACACACCCATTGTATAAAACAGTGTTTCTCAACCTTGGTGACTTTAAATCCTGTGGACTTCAACTCCCAGAATCCCCCAGCCAGCAAAGCTGGCTGGGGAATTCTGAGAGTTGAAGTCCACAGGATTTAAAGTCGCCAAGGTTGAGAAACACAGGTGTAAAAGGAACAAGAACCAGACACAGAGCTGGGCTTTCACTATTAGGCAATATTACCCATCCCCTGATCTTGTTGTATGCTGCCTAGAATACCGTTGGTTGAGTTGGGTGGCCAGAAAAATATCTGAAATAAAGAAAATAAAAAATGTGCCCCCTTCAAATGCCCCACAACTTACCAAGAAACACCCCCCCCAACAGACACACACAAACATACACGTGAACTGAAGAAAATATCAATAGGAACGAAGAGGAGTAGTCACTGCTGCCAAGCCTAAATTTCCACCCTGTCCTACAGCAAAGTGGCATCACCAAGCTCACCGCAAAATTCAGCTGGGTGAGACTCATTAAGTGCTCAAATGGGACATTCACGGGAAATCTCAGGACTGCAAGATGGAAGAATTAAGCAAAAAAAAAAAAAAAAAAACCAAACCGAGGGTGGAAGCCTTGGCAAAGCCTTCAGTATGTGGTTACCAGATGAGCTTGTTGCCAAGTCTTTTTCACCTTTTACGTGGAAATGCTGGGCATTCATTGTGTGCAAAGCAGGTGCATATTATTAGGAGCCTCGCCCTCCCGTTCTAAGTTTCTCCCAAGCCCAGAGCATCCTACCCTCCCCAACCGGTGCCCCTCACACAACCTGCCCTCCACCCGTTTTCAGGCAAGTACGGACCGGCTACTTCTCCCAGTCATTTTCCCCCTAGTGGAGCCCAGCGTTCGAGCCAGGGTCCCCGGTCCTCTCCACTATAGCAATAGCAATAGCAGTAGACTTATATACCGCTTCATAGGGCTTTCAGCCCTCTCTAAGCGGTTTACAGAGAGTCAGCATATTGCCCCCAACAATCTGGGTCCTCATTTTACCCACCTCGGAAGGATGGAAGGCTGAGTCAACCCTGAGCCGGTGAGATTTGAACCGCTGAACTGCTGATCTAGCAGTAGCCTGCAGTGCTGCATTTAACCACTGCGCCACCTCGGCTCCACTAAGGACATCGTTCCTCCCGTAGCTCTCCCCAGCGCGGCCAAGAGATGCCCACTTCTGCCCGCGTTCCTACCGTTCCCAAGTTACATTTGCACCCGCCAGGGAGAGGGCGACGCTCTTCTCCACCTTCCAAAAGGAAAGGAGAGAAAACTGCATCGCCGCAAGTCATTCTTCCATCCAGGCGAAGTCAACTCCGATCCCCACCTTCGAGACTGTTCCAGCCTGAAGGAGAGAGTCGGAGAGCTGCGTCACCCCCGCTTCCCTCCCGCCGGCTGTCTGGACCTTTCGCTTTTACGCCCCGGCAGCAGCTAGCCTTAAAAAGCTCCCGGTATCTAACGGACGAGGGATTTACTTTCCCAAACTGGGTCCGCTCGCCCTTCTTGCTTGGTATGGAGATGTTTCCACCAGGCGCTGGGAGGTTTCCCTAAGCAATGGGATAAAAAGTCCTACCAGTCCTGCAGCGTTGGTACCTACTCAGCCTGGGCAAGCTCCCCCCAACCCCACCACCCCGCCCCACCCCCGACCCCGGTGTTCACATTACGTCCAGCTCCCCACCTTGACTCTGCCGCAGTTCGCCCCGGACAGGCTATGGCGCGGTGGCCGCCGAGGTCTTATATAGGCCACCGGCCCCTCCCACAGGTCCTGAGCTCATCACCGGCAGACACCATCCCGCCGCCCCCCTCCGCACGACCGGACTGACTGGGAAACCCGCCGCAAAAGCTCATCTCGCACAGCGGCCGCCAAGCGACGCCCGCGATCCGCCGCTGCGGAAACAAGAAACGCTGCGTTTTCTGCCGGTTGTATGCAGGGCAGCCCGGGCCCTGCGTGAGGCAGAGTGGGAAGGAAGCGGCCCCGCGCTGCAGAAAAGCCGCCAAGCGCTTTTGGCACGCTGTGTCTTACTGCGAAGAACTTAGCCAGGGACCGGCGGTTCAGTCCCTGGCAATTGCCCCCGTTGGTAAAGCTGCCTGCTACTACAGGGCTTCCCCTTGCTTTTAACACGAAGGCACGCGGCGGTGATCCACTGAGTCTCCTGGATTCAGAAGGTTGAAACCGAAATGGTCGACTATGCAGCTGTAGTTAATGGTGGACTTATATTAACCGTGGATAAACACGTGCCAGTACCAGTACCGCAGTCATGCAGCTCAGTCCTTTCCCCAACCAGAGTCTGGTCTCCCAGGCCTGTAGTTGGTGGTTGTGCAGAGGGAAAGGGTGACTAGGGAGGACAAAGCATCTAACCTCCTTACCAGTTCTGCCTTGGAGACCCGCAAGCATTTATTTGCAATCTTGAGAAGGGTTTGCTTGCTAGTAAATCATTTCATCTTTGGCTCTTTGAAAATGGAGCCATTGGATGGCATCAAAGTGTGCTGATGTGCTGCAAAAGCTGCATGGTATCCAGTCCATGTGAGTGGGCGTGTGGGATTGACTCAATCCCAAATTATTATTTCTTTGCAAAATAAACAAAACATACTAAACCCATTGATTCAGCACTAAAAACAGCTGAGAAGGAAACTGGAAGTTGAGTCATGGTAACTGTGGACTTTTCTGTTTTCTTTAGTTTGAAACATTTTGCTGCTTATCTAAGTAGCTTTTTCAGTCTGAGAAGGAAATGATACCACTCCATCATGATTGCCAGCATGACACCAACATTTTTAAGGAGGGGAGGGGGGAAATCTCTGTTCAGTTGTGATGTTTTGCCAAATCATCAAGTCTGTTTGCCCTCACTCAGAAGTTATGTGTTGGTGTGTGAGTGCACACACAGGTACCTTCAAATCAATGTTGATTTGTGATGATTGCCTGAACTAATCAAAACTAGAGCTCAGAGTCTCACACTTTTCTTGCTGTCCTACAGTGTATAGGACTTAACATATCAGGTGGCACCTTTCTAAATAGAAACTAGCTACAAACACATCAATGAATGCTCTCTGGAGTCACTGGAAATCACAATTTGAGATGTGAAATTAGTTAATCCAAAGAAACGGTCTTGTATGTTGAGTGTTCTTATGTAACGTGTTGAACCATAAAAACGGATGCTCCCAGATTAAAATTTAAGATGATTCCTAGATCTGGTCAAGAGCCTGTCTAATACAATATTCATTCCCACACCATGGCCAACTGGATGTATTCAGAAGCTCACCAACATGGAGAGATAGGCTTTCTGGTCCCTAGCAGCAGGTATTCAAGGGATATATAATGGTCTATGAGAATGTCCTTGAGAGACAGGAGGAAGAGCAGCAGTCTAGGCATTGGTCAGATATCAAGGCATTAATGGGCTAGATTCCTTATCCCTACCTCCATACATTCTGTCTACAGCTGGTTGAGCTGTAATTTAAGTCACTTATCTCCTGGTTTACAGAGGTCCTGTCTTTCCTGATGTGTTAGTCAGATGTAAATTCCTGACATTAAGCTACAAGATAAAAGCAGATAATTTGTGAGATATAGTAGGATTCAGATTAAAATGAATAATGTTGTTACTCAATATATGTTAAGTAATCTTGTAAGTAATCCAGATGGGAAGTACACTCAGATGGACTACTGTTACATTAACAGAATCCTGCGAGTCTGGAAGTATATTTCTACCCCGCTCTACACCCAAAGAAATTAGAGAAGGTCCCTTTTAAGATGTTTGCCATGCCCACATTCCTGCTGCAGATCAAGATGCCTCTTATCCCATAATTCCCCTGGCTGCCATTCTTCCATCTCTCCAGATCATTCCCACATATCATTACAATATATCATCTGAAAAAGAGAAAATTGGGAAGGAATACTGAGTAAGCAGGAAAAAGCTATTTAAGCAATCTGATTTTATTTATTTATCTATCATATATATTTATTTATCTATATACCATCTCTTAAATATATCATTAAGCCTTGATTAATCACACAGAATGTAATATTGAGCAGACTTCCCATTAAGTCAATAAAGAGCCATTTTACAAGCACAGAACAAATATGTACCTATTCAGAACCATAAATTTGTGATAGACTATCTTTCCACTGTAAAAGAGTACACATTTTTTTCTGTACCTCTTACTTGATGTGACTAAAATTCTTTATATAATGATTGATTTCAGCTATTTGGTATATGATTGGTACTTACATTCACCTATTTAAATCATGCTGCTCCTGAAGCATATTATGCATATGTGTGTATATCTCATCAATGCATAATTTCAGCATAATAAGGTTGCTAGCAAACTCTTTTTTGTAAATGTTGCTTGTGTTGTCCAATATAAGGAAATTTTATATTGAATTCCAAAGGTGCTTTTTTCAAGAGGCAACTGGACTTTCTAGTTTTTCTTTGAAGACAGTTCACTTCTCATCCAAGAAGCTTCTTCAGCTCTGCTGCTAACCAGAAAAAAAAACACCTTTGAGGCAACCATGACCTGGATGACTGAGAATCTCCATAGACACTTACATTGAATTATTAATCTCATTTTAAGATAACAAAAAACACACATCTTATTCTGTAACATTCTTAGTTATTAATGTGTTAGTATGTGTATTCCAACTCTTATTCCAAAGTTCTTATAAATAATACTTATCCTAACAATACTCTAATGTATTTCAAAAATACCAATATATTTGAAAGAATTTCAGGGATGATATAACTCTGGAGCTTTACATGCTGCTAATGCATCTGAACCAACCTGTGAAATCAAAATATGTTTTAGTAAAGATTTAGCCATTAATAATATTTTATTAAAATGCAAGTTTCAAACTACCCTCCCAGCCTTACTTCCCTCCCAGCCTTCCGTAAAGCTACTAAGTCCTGGCTGTTCCGGCAGGCTGGGGGCTGTTAAAGCACCCAGCCCCATCTTAATTGTGACTGTTGTAGATTTTAAAATTGTTTGTATTGTCTTATTTATTCCCTCCCCTGTTTATTGTGAGCCGCCCAGAGTCCTTCGGGAGTGGGTGGCATACAAAACCAATAAACCAAACCAAACTAGGATTAACCCAAAATGAATATTTATCATATGAATAAGAATCTAAATTTTATTTTGATCCTGATTTTCTAAATACAATTAATTATCTTCCAAATATATTTAATACTTAATATAAAAAAGGAAATGAGTCTCTGCCATGATATTAAAGGAGTCACATTATAATGATCATTTTTTGTTGCTGTTTTAATCACTTTTATTGAAAATGTATGTCCAATGACAACACTGAAAATCAGGAAACTTACCCCACTGTCACCATCATTACATGGTAAGGTTAATTTAAATAAAGAAAATATAGAGGCTTATCCTTTTTTGCATTTGAACTTTGAACCAATTAATCTGTTCGAAATTCTTAAAAGAAATTACTCTGGAACGATCTCCCCGTGGAGATTCGTACCCTCACCACCCTTCAGACCTTCCGCACAGCCCTCAAGATCTGGCTATCCCGCCAGGCCTGGGGATAAAGACCATAGTTTGCCCCCGCCCGAATGTTGAATGAATGTTGTTTGATCTTAACTACATACTGTATTTTTATGTTATTGTACGTCTTCCCCTCCCATAAGTTGTTAGCCGCCCTGAGTCCCCTCAGGGAAAAGGGCGGCCTATAAATAAACGCAACTCAACTCAACTCAACTCAACTCTCAGTATTCCTGAAATAATGATCCATTTTTTAAAAATGTTTATCTTTCCCATATATTCATTATAACTTTAATGTTTCATTTACTTCAATATTAATCTAATATACTAATCTAAGAGAGAGAGTTTTAAATATATGTAAAAGAATTCAAATATCAGGTGACGTACCAATTTTTACATTTTTCTAGGTACATTTGATCAAGAGTCAGTTTGATATAATGGTTAAGGTATTGGAGGAGAAACCAGGAGACCATGAGTTTTAGTGCTGCTTAGGTCTGAAGCCAATTTTGTAATCTTGGTCCAGCTAGTAAGAAGGAGGTAATGACAAACCATTTCTGAAAAAATTCCTGAGAAAACTACGGAAACTAGTGAAAGCACTAGTCAGCACTAACTTGAACGAACCCTTAACCAAAATTATTCATTTTCATATATCATAAGAGAGGGAGGGAGGGAGGGAGAGGGCGCACTAACGTGAAGGAACCCCTAACCAAAAAATTTCATTTTCATATATGAGTGTGTGTGTGTGTGTGTGTGTGTGTGTTTATTTCATATGTATTGGTCCATTATATATGAAAGCATGTATATTAGATGCCAGAAACCCAATAATTGATCAAACTATTGTACCAATCAATAAATTTTGATATTTAATGTCAATTATAATAAAAATAATATAATATCAGCCTAACTTTCTATATTATCTGAATCGGAACCCGTCTATGGTTTCATCTTTGTGTCAGCAGAGGGCAGCAAGCACAAACCATCTATCTCTAGTGAGGAGAAGAGTGAATGAAAGATGCTCATTTATTTAGCATCATGCGGTATCCATCAGTCATCCTTTCTATGTTAGGAAATTTTGCATGGAAATATCAAGGAGCCACCAATAGTCCAAATGAGGGTTAATAGAACTGGTTTTCGTGGATTATTATTTTTACAGAGCAATGTCTCGCCTGACATTCTACCAAATTAGACAAACGGAAGGTGATCGTGCCTTTTCTTCCTCTTTCCCACTGTACGTTCTCTCAACATACTTGAATTCAACCATATGTCACTATATTTGAGACTAAGGATTTGTCCATTTTATCTATTGAGTAACAATAAGACCACTTCAATCCAAGGCTTCTATGCTATTCCAAAAGAAGCTCTAGGGTTTGGTGTTCCCACAACACAACATTATTGGAGAACTGGTTGATTTACTTCCAACTGAACTGCAGTGCAACTCACTGTATAGCTAGTTTTCTTATATGAGATCCCCCTTGACAGTGAAATCTTGTATCTCTTGCATGGGTTCCAGCAGGCACTACCGCCAGTTCACAATAAAAATTGTTCTGCGCATGCATAGAAGCTAAAAACAAGATGGCGCCTATGGTGCCGCTCGGAGAACCAGTTCGGGGATGTGGCAGGCCTGGGTCGCTGCCAGTTCCAGTGAACCAGGCTGCCAAACCACTACCAGTTCGACCGAACCGGTCCAAACCGATAGGAACCCACTACTGGTTTCAGGTCAGGCAAGAAAAATGTCACAAAACTAATGAGCAGGAAGGCTACCTTTCCTTAATTGACTGAAACATTCTCTTCAGTTCAAGGAAGCTATGTGCAAAGTGACAGGCTATTGGGTTTTTATTTATCTTTCCTATGATTCTGTATAAATTGAAGATAAAGGGATGAACCTGCACCAGCTTTGAACAGAACAGGAGTTTTTACTCCTTTTTCTCAGCATTTCAAATACACAGAAGTGAAAAATCTCAGAACACTTTCAAATTTGAAGCCAGTTTCCCCTAATTTGACATGCATCAAATGTTTTGGACAACACAATTAAGCACTAAAAATATAATTAGTAGAAAATTAATAAAATTTATTTTTAAAAACAGTGTTGGACTTTATATCCTATCATTCCAAGTCAGCATGGCCTTTGGCTAAAGTTGAACACATCTTGCGAGCATTGGGCCAGAGAATCTTCAACCATCCAAACCAATGTTTCTCAACCTTGGCAGATTTAAAATGGGTGGATTTTGACTCCTAGAATTCCCCAGGCAGCATGTTGGGAGTTGAAATCCACCCATCTTAAAGTTGCTATGGTTGAGAAACAGTGGCATATGTGAGAACAGTTAGTCCTTTGCTCCAAGTACACCTATTGGGCACTCAAACTTCCCTTTTTCTCAAATGCCATTCCATTGTAATGAGGAGGTACATGGCCTCATAGGGCACACCACTACAGCCACAGATGTGCTGATGTACAGCCACTGATGTGTCAAACTGATGAGATTAACAGAGTTGGAAGGGACCTTATAGGTAATCTAATCCAACCCACTGCTCAAGCAGGAAACCCTACACTATTTCTGACAAATGGCAGTCCAATCTCTTCTTGAGAGTCTCAAGTGATGAAGCTCCCACAACTTCTGAAGGCAACTTCTGTTCCATTGATTGGTGGTTCTCACTGTCAGGAAGTTCCTCCTTATTTCTAGGTTGAATCTCAATTTCCATCCATTATTCCTTGTCTGGCCTTCAGGTGCTTTGGGAAATAGTTTGACCCCTTTCTCTCTGTGGCAGCCCCTCAGATATTGGAACACTGGTATCAGGTCTCCCCTGGTCCTTCTGTTTATTAGACTAGTCATGCCTAGTTCCTGTAACTGTTCTTCATATTTTTGTCTCCAGTCCCCTAATCATCCTGGTTGCTCTTCTCTGCACTTTTCTAGAGTTTCAACATCTTTTTTATAGTGTGGTGACTAAAACTGGATGCAGTACTCTAGGTGTGGTCTTACTAATGCTTTATAGAGTGGTATGACACCCTTCTGAGCTATGACATCCTTCTGTATTTTCTTCCTCTCTCCACACCCCACAAGCAGATTGGCTTTGCTCACATAACACACTTAAGGACACAAATAAAGATGCAACGTGCATTGGGACAATATGCTGAGCTTGATTAGTGAGATGTATTGTTGGTAGCTAAAGGGATCCCAGAACCTTTGATTACTTCATGCCGTGTTTTTCAATGGCAAATAAGATGTGTGGCCTTCAACTTCCCAGCCAGTCTTAAAAGTTGCCGAGGTTGAGAAATGCTGGCTTTCTGGTTCAGCCTATTGTGCAGCCCAGAAAACAGTGTGGAGCCCAGCCCAGAAAATCTATGGAGATTCTCAGTCATCCAGGTCATGGTTGTACCAAAGATGCTTCTTCAAAAGGCAACTGGACTTTCTTTGTTGTTTTTTCCTTGAAGACCTTTCACTTCCCATCCAGGAAACCCCTTCAGGTGAACTGAAGAAGCTTCTTGGATGAGAAGTGAAACGACTTCAGGGAAAAACGAAGAAAATCCAGTTGCTTTTTGGGGGGAAAAACACCAGAAAGCAGATTAAACCATGCCGTGTGAATCGACAACCTGCTTTGCCTTTTTCTCTACCCCTCTCCCCAATACCCCCTGGGCTGTTCTTGGCCTTCCTTGCTCACCCGTGTCAGTAAGAGGACATTTGTTAGCAATTAGAAGTGGGTGGGAGGGACAGCGCATATTTCGGCAGGGCTCCAAAGCCTCCTCGCCTCGCACTCCTTCTCCCCGGCCCGCCCACCCTAGATTTGGGGGCAGCGTCTATGGGGGTGAGGGGGGAGAGAGAGTAAGAGAGCTTGAGGAGGAGGCAGCTGGCACGTAGAGAAGCCTCTCGTCCTGTTGGGACATTGGAAGGAAGTTTGTCTGGGCTCCGACCCAAGGAGCAGAGCGAGAGAAAGACGGAGCGTGGCGGTCAACATGCTTCCTGTGTGTTAAACGGCGCTCAGGGAAGCAAAGACGCCAGGGATGCTCGTGAGAAGACGGCAAGCCGCCGCGGGGCCCTGAAGGGTCCTCGCCCTGCTCCGCCTTGCCGTCCCCCGTCCCGTCCGTCCCCCGCCCCGAAAAACAGCAACTTTTAGCGGCGGGCTCCTTGGACTTCGAGGGCGGCGTAGCCTCCCAGCCATCCAAGGACCGACGAACTTGTTTCGGATGAGAGTCCCCCGACCCCGGCTGTCTCCTATCGGCCCTTAGGGCCTAGTCCCATGAGGTCGAAGCGTCAGCCTCTCGCTGCTTGTTTTCCCAGGCTCGGCTCGGACGGAGCGGGACTCCCGACGGTAGGAGAATGAAAGGTGAGTTCCGCGCTTAGCGGGGCGGGAGGGACGAGGCAGCTGCCCCATCAAAGGGCTCTCCCTCACCCGCTTCCTCTAGAGAAGGGGTCTCCAACCTTGGCAATCTTAAGCCTGGAGGACTTCAACTCCCAGAATCCCCCAGCCAGCTGGCTAGGGAATTCTGGGAGTTGAAGTCCGCCAGGCTTAGATTTGCCAAGGTTGGAGAGCCCTGCTCTAGACAACACCCCCAGTTACCCTCTTGGGCTGCTGTAGGTCAGACAGGGGAGGGAAAGAGGGCTGCTGTCTTGCGAAATGCGGTGGTTACCTTCCCATCTGAATTTTAACCAGACCAGATTTTAAGTTGTGTAGAAACTTTGCAGATGCTTTGGCACAACATACTGAGCATGTTGAAGAATAACCTTGATTAGACCTCTGTGCTTAATATGCACTCAGTTTCGTTTGGTTAGTGACTGCTTTAATAGACACTGTAAATTCAGAAAATGAGTTCATTCTGTGATCAGGTTAAACAGTTGTGTTAATAGCTGAAGACTAAGGAAGCAAGATAGGACCACAATTATCCCAAACTGTGGCCTATAGACAATTGGAGACAATTGGCGATATTTCTTACCGCACAAGGCCACCTACTCATCAGATTCAAGATTGGTTAGGTTAAAACATCAAAACATCCTGTTACAAAAAGATACAATTAAAAATGGATAGTAGTTGTCCTCCAAGTGAAAGTCTTCATCTTGAATGCTTTATGGAACAGGAGTGTCTCTGTTAATTTCTTGAAGGATAAAAGGATTGGTATTAATCTGCCCTCATGTGGCCAGCTGTTCTGCAGTGTGGGGACTGTCACTGAAAAAGTCACTCTCCAGGTCCCAACCTACTTGAGTTTTTGAGGGATCGAGGATCTGCAACAGCCTTTCCCAGCTAGACTAGTATAGATTATGCAAATTCTACCTGGTGTATAACAACAGCACCCAGTATCTTGAATTGAGCCCAGATGCCTACTGGCAATTAGTGCAGCTACAACAGCCACAAATTAGGCTAGCACTCATCTGCAAGTAGGCAATAGCTGTATTCTGTTTCAGCTGTAGCTTCCAACTTACCTTCAATGGTAGCCCCACCTAGAGAAAATGATGATCATCTGATAAGGGCACATGTCTTTGTTTTCTTCTCCTGGTCCAGGAGAGGACACAATGATCAAGCCAGTTGAAGCTCATAAAAGGCTCTTCTGGCCATATCCTCTCCTGCTTTTTTAGTAGAAACACCTGACCTTTTAGGGAAGTGTGACCTCATCCAAAGCAATAGAGGGGTCATCAGTACATTGATGCTCGCCTAACTCCAGAATAGTGGATGGCCTCTGCCAAAAGCTTCATGGAGGTGTTAATATGGGCTAGAGCAGGGCTGTGTCACACACTGGCCACGCCCACACCCAGTTTAGCGAGATGGGGGACAGTCGCGATACATCATGTGATGACACCGTGACGACGCAAGTTTGACACCTCCGGGCTAAAGGGTCAAACTCTGAAGCGTTTGGATGCATTGATGTATGCAAAGATGCTATGTTTCCTTCTCTACCAAAACCAATTGGAATTACTTAAAACGCGCAGAAGCACTTGAAAACAATAGATAACTTAGAAGAACTTTGTGTTTGTTTGTAATACACGGTGCCCTTGAGATTTACAATTTTATTTACGATCTTCACATCCTTTGTTATAGGGCAGAGAATATTAATATTAAACCAGTGGATGTATTGCCTGGTGATCCGACTTGTCAAATATCTGAAAAGCATGAGGGAGTAGGGGAGGACTGGGGAAGGATGGCAATTGAATGTTCTCCTTAACCTCAACTGAAATGAGTGGGAAATATGTACAATCACATAAAGTAGTAATAGCCCTGCCAGATTTGACCACAATCCATGTAACCCAGTATTTTTTCCCCCAACATTGGCAATTCCTATATCCCGCAAAGAACAGTTTTCATATATCATAGAGGCAACAGCCCTCCCTTGTGGCCAGGACTCAGTCTCTGTTCTTCCAAAACAGACTTTTCGTGTGGAAGATTTGTATAGCTACTATCACAATAGGATCATTGCACAACTTCCCCTTTGTCTTGTATAGGATTACGCTCCACATGAAAATCTCTTGACCTTCTTCAATCTGATACCCTGATGCCTGTGCTCCCAACCCTTTCAGATACTTTAAAGCAGGGGTCTCCAACTGTGGCAACTTTAAGACTTGTGAACTTCAACTCTCAGAGTTCCTCAGCCAACTCCTCTAGGAGTTGAAGTCCACAAGTCTTAAAGTTGCTAAGGTTGGAGAGCCCTGCTTTAAAATGCTGTCAGATCCCTATTCTATTGTCATTTAAAGGTAAAGGTTTCCCTATCAGTCATGTCTGACTCTACCACACGGTGCTCATCTCCATTTCTTGGCTGAAGGAATCAGCATTGTCCGAAGACTGAATGCTCTAAATCCCCCAATTTTCCTTTCTTCTGACCATTCTCCTTACCATTTTCTAGCCCTCTTCCAGTTTCTTTGAATCTTTTTTAAAAATCTGGTGCCGAGGAACAACTTCTATATGGTGAATGGGGAAGATGAAATCTGAGAAAATGTTTAATAAAAGGAAAACCAAGGGAGGGAAAATGAGGGGCTGGTATGAAATGGTGTGGGATTACCAAAAGTCCTAACACATCCTCTTGATAGCATAGCAATGTTTTGCCTCAGGGCTTCAGGATGTTCCCTCCTCCACCCGTTTTCCTGGTCCAACTTCAGAGATCAAAAGTAGAGTTCAGATTTCAAACTTCCACAAAAACTGATTAAAGGCTTCCATTCCCTCCCCAGTTGGCTAAATGATTCATTTAATGCCAGCGTTCATAATGATGCGATTGAGATGAGAAAGCTGATGTTTCCAACTCCTCCTTGTTTTGAAAGTCCTGTACTGTTGCAAGTACAAGTCTTTTCTTGAACTGGTTGAATTCAGAACATGTACTACATCTTGCTTTCCTGCAGCTATCCCTCACCTAAGACCATTTTCCCCAGCCTGGTCATGCTAGCTGGAAATTACGAGAGGTGATGATCCACACATTTGGAAGGTATCATCATCATTAAGGGAAGGTAGATATAAACCAAACTGCAGTCTCTTGAGTGCTAGATGCTCTTTTCTCTTTGTCAGGCACAAGAATCCAGAACAACAGCATGAGCTGATCAAAATTACTTCTTTATTGCCACATGCCTATTTACAAGAATCTTGCCAAACTTACTGCATTTTCTTAGGAACAGCCAGATAAGAGTTTGTGGGGGAGGTAAGATCTATGTTTCTTCCTGCTCTGCAAGGACTCTAAGCTCACCCCTTCTTCACACTTTCCCCCACTCTAACTGGAGATCCTACTTTATTAATATAGGCAGTCTGGAAATGAAAATCCCATCCTTATTCCTTTCTCCTCATCTTTTAATATGTCTCAACATTGGGCTTGGTGGCTTGGTTTGTGTTTTGTGTATAGAGCTTTTGGCTGGAGAAAGCCTTCCCCACTTCCATCTCTGATTGACAGATTATACTGAACTTGATTTTCTTACCAGAACGGTTTTGCCTTCTAGATATTTGGCTAAATTTTAACTAACACAGTCTAAAATCTATTGAGAAAAAAGAAATAAAGAAATTGATGACATTCTAGATTGACCTTAGCTTCTTCTTACTGAACTAACTTTAAACAATTTAAATCATTTCTGATCTTAAGCATAGGCTAACTGGAATTTCTTAGTCCCGTATTTATTTTGTATATAGTCAATCCATTTTTTCCAGTCTCGTTTATATCTCTCATTTGAATGATCTTTGAGATATGCCGATATTTTAGCCATTTCAGCTAAGTTTGTTACTTTCAATGTCCATTCTTGAATTGTAGGCAAGTCTTCCTTCTTCCAATATTGCGCCACCAACAGTCTTGCTGCAGTTATCAGGTGCAGAGTCAAATTGGTCTCTACCACTGTAAAGTCAGTACATATACCTAGTAAAAATAACTGAGGACTAAACTTTATCCTTCTTTTAAAAACATTTTGCATGACCCACCATATTTTTATCCAAAATGCTTTAACCTTTTGGCAGGTCCACCATATATGATAATATGTAGCATCGAGAGAACCGCATCTCCAACATTTAGGCTGTACATTCGGATACATAGAAGCCAACTTTTTAGGATCTAAATGCCATCTGTAGAACATCTTGTAAAAATTTTCTCTCAGATTTTGAGCTTGTGTAAATTTCACATTTCTTACCCAGATTCTTTCCCATGTATCCAACATTATTGGTTCCTCAATATTTTGAGCCCATTTTATCATACAATCTTTAACTAATTCTGTTTCCGAATCCATCTGTATTAATACATTATATATCCTCTTTATATGCATTAAGCTTTGATCTCTTATTTGTTTAAACAAATTATCCTCAACTTGAATAAAACCAATTTTTTGATCTATTTTCCACCTAGCCTGTAATTGCCCATACTGGAACCATGTTTGAACTACCTTCTCCTCTTTTAATACCTCTAAAGATTTTAATTGTAATACCCCCCTTTCCGAGGTAAGAAGCTGTCTGTAGGTAATTCTGTCCTGTTTTTGTGCTGTATTCATATTTTCAATTGCGTGTCTAGGAATTGCCCACATGGGTATCTTGTCATTTAATTTATATTGATATTTCTTCCAGACCCGCAATAAAGCATTTCTTAAAATATGACTTTTAAAGTTCTTATCCAATTTTTTGTTGAATAACAGGTAAGCATGCCAACCAAATACCAGATCGTGTCCCTCAATGTTCAATATTCTATCATTGGTTAAGTGAAT
Organism: Thamnophis sirtalis; assembly: GCF_051295495.1. NCBI lineage: Eukaryota > Metazoa > Chordata > Lepidosauria > Squamata > Natricidae > Thamnophis > Thamnophis sirtalis. The sequence goes on along the minus strand of NW_028261386.1, from coordinate 23,108,167 downwards.
CCAATCACTAATTACAGATAATACCACTGCATCATAATATATTTTTAAATTAGGTAGTTTCAATCCTCCTCTCTCACGTACATCTTGCATTATTTTCATCTTTACCCTCGGCTTCTTTCCTGCCCACACAAATTTGTTGATACCCTTCTGCCATTCTAAAAGGTTCGCATCTTTTTTGAGTATAGGTAACATTTGGAAGAGAAATAAAAATTTTGGTAAAATGTTCATTTTCACTGCCGCTATCCTACCCAGCAAAGATAAGTGCAATTTCTCCCATTTTTTCATCTCTGTCTGTATGCTATGCCAAAGTGGTTCATAATTATGCTTATATAATTTCCCATTTGAAGTTAAAATGTTAACTCCAAGATATTTAACTTTTTTAACTACCTCACATCCAAGCATCACTCCTAATTCTTCCTTTTGTTTAATATTCATATTTATAGCTAATATTTTGGTTTTTCCTAAGTTTATTTTAAAGCCCGACACTTGACCATATTGATTAATCATATTCATTAAAACCATACTAGATTCCTGCGGTTGTTCCAATATTATGACCAAATCATCCGCAAAAGCGCGGACTCTATATTCTTGCTGCCTAATCTTGATCCCTTTTAAACCATCCAAGCCCCGTATTTTATTCAACAATACTTCCAAAGTTATAATAAACAATAATGGGGACAAAGGACAGCCCTATCTTGTACCTTTTCCAATTTGAAAAGAGTCTGTTAGACTTCCATTGACTATGATTTGTGCTGTTTGCTGTTGGTATATTGCTTTAATTGACTGTAGAAAATTATCTCCTATCTGCATTTTTTGCAGTATCTTCAACAGAAATTGCCAGTTAACTCGATCAAAGGCCTTCTCAGCATCCAAAAATATAAACGCAGCAGGGATCTGGTTGTTCTTTCCCAAATATTCTAATGCATTAATAATTAATCTAACATTACTTTTCATCTGTCTCCCTTGTATAAAACCTGTTTGGTCCGTATGTATCAATTGTTGAATGACCAACATTAACCTATTTGCTAATATTTTAGTAAAAATTTTATAATCTACATTCAGTAATGAAATAGGTCTATAATTTTTGGGTTGAGTAGTATCTTGTTCTTCTTTGGGTATCAAAGATATAAATGCTGTCTTCCAAGATGGAGGGACTTTACCTTCCGTTTGAATCATATTAAATAATTCTCTAAGAGGTTCTACCATTTCTAACTGTAAGTTTTTATAGTAAACCGCTGTCAAGCCATCTGTACCTGGTGCTTTCCCTAACTTTAATTGCTTAATTACCTGCAGGATTTCCCCCGAGGTTATTGGTTGATTCAATTTTTGCCTGTGTTCTTCTCTAACTGAAGGTATTTTCTCTTTGTCTAAATATTTGTCTATGTCTAAACCATTAATTTTATCCCCTTTATACAGTTCTGTAAAAAATTCCCAGAAAGCCTTTTGAATCTCTTCCTGTTGAAACACCTCCTTCCCTCTGTAAAACAGTTTAGATATATTTCGAGTTTTCCTTTTTTTCCTAATCTGATAAGCTAACCATCTGCCAGGTTTGTTTGCATTACAAAAAGTATTGTGTTTTGCATATAATAGATTAGTAGCCACCTGGTCAGAGATCAACATGTCAAATTGAGATTTTAATATGTTAATAGCTTCCTTAACCTTTGTATCGTCTGGGTTCATTGTTAACTCCAGCTCTTTTCTCTTAATTTCCTCTTCCAGTTCTGTTTGTTTTAACCCTTGCTTATTTCTATGTGTTTTATTTATATTCATCAAAACTCCTCTCATATACGCTTTGCTTGCGTCCCATACAAATTCCATAGATGTACCCTTATTCATATTCAAAACAAAATATTCAGATAGTAATTTTTTACAATCATTAATATACTTTTCATATCTAAATAAGTTTTCATTCAATCTCCAAGACCTTCTTGCCTGCACTACCCTTCCCAACTCCATCCAAACTGGATTATGGTCAGAAAGGACCCTAACTGCAATCTTTGTTTTCTTGACCCTAGAAAGCAAATCGTTAGTGGTTAGGATAAAATCAATCCTTGAAAGGGATTGATGCCTGTCCGAGAAGAAAGTGAAGTCATATTCCTCTGCATTTCTTTCTCGCCAAATATCTCTCAATTCAAAATCATCCATAATGTCAAAGAAAGATTTGGGTAACTTTGCTCGCATCTTGGTATTTAGGCGGGAAATCTTCTTATCTCTCTTAGTGTCTATCACTCCATTCCAGTCACCCAATAGTATACAGGAACTATAGTCCCACTGTACTAATTTAGCATGAAGATTTCTATAGAATCTATCTTGCTGTTGATTGGGAGCATAAATTCCCAAAAGTAATGTCTTTTTCCCTTCTAAGATTAAGTCTAAAGCAATATATCTTCCGAAGGGATCTGCTTCTATTAATTCAGCTTTCATATCTTTTCTTAAGTATACAACTATACCATTCTTCTTTTCCATAGCAGAAGCTGCAAAATGTTGACCAAGTTTTGAGTTGATCAAATATTTTTGATCAGTTGACTTGATATGAGTTTCTTGCAAACAAATTACATCGTTCTTAAACTGTTTGAGATAATGAAATATTTTCTTCCTCTTCTGTGGAGAGTTCAGTCCATTGACATTCCATGTTAAAATCTTAGTTGTCATTTTTGGTTGGTTGAAGCATTTTTAGAGCTTCCTGCACGGCCTGTTTAACCTTAGGTCTAGCTCCTCCCATTGCTTCCAGATTTGTTGTTGTAGATCCTTGATCGATGGCCGATGATTGTTGATGCTGTTGCTTTTTAGCTTGTTTCTCCATACGTCTAGTAGTCATGCGGCTAGGTCTTGGTTCCATAGCACCTTGCACTTCTAGAAAAGAAAGATGCTCCATCTTGTCTGATGGTTGTGTAGTTTGCTGTCTATCCTGTCTTTCTTGTGGTCTTTCTCTGGGTCCAGATGGTGCAGGGTGTCCGGCCTTCAATATATTATAATAAAAATCTCGGGCTTTCCATACAGAGTTGAGGCGGTACCTTTGCTTATCAAATGTAAATATGATGCCAAATGGTGCATCCCATCTATACTGTATCTGACGATTTCTGAGTTCTTCGACCAAAAAAGCGTAATCTCTCCTGGCTCTTAACATTGGAGGTGGTATCTCTTTCAAAACAACCAGGTCTTGACCGCCAATTTGAAGCTTAGTGTTATAAGATGCTTGCAGTACCATATTTCTAAACTCTCTTGTAGTAAAATATATAACGATGTCTCGAGGAAGCTGCTTCTGCTTTGCCAGCCAGGAGTTGACGCGGTAAGCTTTGTCAATTTGCCAGCCTTGATTGGTCCCTGGTCTTCCCATCAGGCGGTCAAAAGCTTCCGATAGGATCTGTTTCAGGTTCTCCTGTTTCTCCTCACGCAGCCCCCTTACTCTTAATGCGAACTCCATTTGTCGGTACTGTATCATAATAATTTCTTTTTCAGCATTTTCCACTTTTTGTTCCACCACCTCTGTTTTCAATGTCAAGTTAGCATTGGCATCATTAAGAACCTCTAAAGTATCTTCCACTCCAGAAATATGCTCTGTTAATACAGTTACAAGACTCAGCATGTCGTCTCTAATTTTATCAACCTTAGCATCAAATTTCTCATACAGCTCCTGTTTGAGTCCTTTTATTTCACTTTTAATTTCTTCTTTCATTTCTTTTATTTCCTCTTTTCTCTCCTGCTTTACCACCTCTCTATTATCTCTAAACTTATCTTCCATTTTAATTGTATGTGCATTAAGAGCCTCGCTTAGCTTACTCAGGAAAAATTCTTTCGTTAACACATCCCCAGCAGGGGGTGTAGGAAGCGGAGGCTGCAGCTTTGTGCCAGGCACTGAGGATGTGCCCCTGGAAGTAGAGGGTGACGACTTCAAGTTAATATTTGGTTTTGAGGCCATTTCAAAATTTATCTGCCTGCAGTTAATAAAACTCTATTGCCTAAATATGCAGCTTTAAGAAAAGAGGCTTTTATTTTGAAGTTTAAGGCTTGGCAAAACTTTCAGTGAGTAAACATTGTAACAAGACCATTCAGCAGATTCATCACCATTTAACTTCCAAATAAGCAAGGTTAATAAAGGAGTAAAATTCTTCTATTGTGAAACCAAAACAAATGATAAGCAATCTCTTTTGTTTTGAATTCTTTTGAGGATTTGCATTGTCTAGCAAAAAGTGTTCATTATTACCGGAGAAACCAGCCTGCTCGGCGCCATTTTAGAAGCCTCTGAGTAAATAATTTTTCGGAGGAGAAAAAGAAAAGAAGCTAAAATATTGATAAGCAATTAATGTCCACAGTGAACGGATCCAGCTCGTGATAAGAATAAATCAAACAAAACTTTGATCAGAGTGGGAGAGACCTACTTTGTCCTGCACAAGGCAGTTTGAAGTTTCCAGCACGGACAGCCGTTCTGCCTTGGGCTAGCCCCCCTTTCCTTGCAAGCACAAAAGCTGCAAAAATCGAAGAGCATTTGCCAGCAAAACAGTTTCTTCTTTCCTTCTTGCCTGAAGGATAAGAAAACCTGATAAGACGTCAGATGGAAGATCCTCTAAGATCAGTATTCGGGGTAGGAAGCATGGGGAGTTTATTATTTATTTATTTATTTATTTTTATATGGCTGTCCAACTCACACATAGTTGATCCCATGCAACTTAACAATATTTAAAAATTACTGCATAAAAAACCCACCCCACTACCCCTTAACAGTAACAAAACAATCAATTCAACCATTTGATGGTTCCATCTTCACTTGTAGTCCAGTAACATAACTGGGCCAGTAACAAAACTACATTTTACGGCCTTTTGCAAAAGCAACAAGGTAGAGGCCACTCATACCTTACGGGGAATGGTGATCCAAGAAGAAAGGGCCATCACTGAGAAGGCCCTTTTTCATGGTCCCCTCAGATCTATATCCCTAATCAATGGGATCCAAAACATATCCTGTCTTCCTGTCCTGGTAGGCCAAGTTGTAATAATGGCTGATTTATTAAGAATCATTTTGTTGAGGGGGAAAAGTGTAATCTGGATTGCTGCAGCTCTGAAAATTCTTAAAATAATTTAATTAATGCTAATAATTAAGAAAAGCAGGTTCACATCTCCCATGTATCATGGAGTTACTGGGTGATTTGGGCCAGCCATTCTCTCTGACTCAATCCCACTTACGTTACAGGAGTTGTGGTGATAAATGTAGAGGAACCGCTCACATATGCCATTCTGACTTCTTGCAATAAATAATGAAGCTGTGAATATTCTGTCCCTCCAGAGTGGCTGCTCTTAGCATTAGCAACCAAAAACTAGTTATCAGTTATGCCCTGTTTTCCTTTTTAAATGGGAGAGAAAAATGAAAGAAGCAATGAGAAAATACAGAAGATAGTTTTCTGGGTAGTGTGGAAGATAGTATGTATTTGCACAACTCTGTGACTAAGATAAGAAATTGCATGGTAAAAGTCTTGTTCAAAAGCACCGAAGAGAACAGAGAAAGGAAGGATGATAAGAAAGAGAATGCATTATTGTGGGGGGGGGGGGACGACTTCCTTGGTCAGGAACGGAGCGGGGATTTCTTTGATGCCAATTCTACAGCTGAACCAGAATCAAGAATCCCAAAGCTGGAAGCCAGCCAAATGCCAGGCTACCACAAGACAGAGCTGGATCTCTCCCTGTGTTCCACCAACAGACTGCAGAAAAGGAGCCAAACCCAGCACTTCAAGAGAGAAAGCGGAGCCTCAAAGAAAGAGTAATGTCTCCCAAGCTGAAAATCTTACTCAGATGGTAGATAAAATCTATTCAGATGGTGGTTTCCCAACACCAATGTGGTAGCCATTTTTAAGGGAATAACATGTTGCTTCCTAGATTCTCCTCTTACATAAACAGCTGATGGCATAGCTTTCAAATGCAGTGCAGTTGGGTGTGATCCAAATGTTCTGTCATCTATTTGTTTGTTCATTCATTGTATTTATATAGCACCTCTAAGAACCACAAGAGGATCTTCCTTTATTTTATTTAGGAAGCTTATGTAGCAGTAGAGCTAAATGTGAGCAACTGACCTAAGTCATCCTGTGAGTTCTTTGTCCAAGGGGTGACTTCAATCTGGGTCTCCCTAGTCCTTCAACAACATATCTCAGGAACACACAACTTTCATCAGCCCAGGGATTAGCACAGCATACCAAGCGACAAACTTTAAGAACAGGTGAGGCTTGGATCCATTTGCTTGGCACCTTATTTCCCTTTCCATACCACCACCACCACCCCCATAATGCAAATATGATTTTCAATCCCACCATTCTGGAGAAACAGTGTACGTCTGCATCAGGGGTGGGTTTCTCGCCCCGTTCCAACCGGTTTGGTTGGAACGAGGCCGGCGGCGTCCTCGCGCATGCGTGCGGCGTCTGCGTGCGGCGTCCTCACGCACGCGTGCAGCGCACGCATGCGTACTAGTGTCTGTGCGATGCTCCAGCTGCTCCTGGAGGATCGCGCAGGCGCTGTATGCGTCCTGCGCATGCGTGGAAGCGCAGAATTTGACAAAACCGGGTAAGGAGCGGGCGCACGGGCGCGGGTGAGCCCTTCGCCATTCCCGGAAGTTACTTACTTCCGGGTTCGGCGACCAACCGGTTTGCAGGGACCGCCGCGAACCGGTCGAAACCCACCCCTGGTCTGCATGTGCAAAAGAGCAATATTCAGGCCATTTTGTTTGAGATTGTGCATAATAATCCTATTCCTTGGCTCTACTGCAACAGTCTTTGCAATGTGGCTATGTGAAGAAGCAAAGTATTTGAACTTAACTTACCAGACTGAATCTTTGTTAAGGAAACATCAAGATGAGGATATTTCTCCTGGCATCTGAGCCTCAGTGATAATGGCAGCTTTTGAAGCCTGGGAGAAAGCATGAAATGGCTCCTGGAGTGCGATGGATAGCACTTTCTCTTGGGTTGTGCAATTTGCAAAACATTGCAGAGTAGACATTGCATTTAACCCCACTCTCCTTTTATGCCCATGATGCATAATCCATCTTTCTGGGTGATAATAATGTTGCAAGAAACCACTCTGTGTTTAAGGTGAGCAGATGTTTTTGAAGGAGTTAGCTTCTTCTTTAAAATATGGATGATTGCTAGTTTTAGCCTTCAGGATTGATGAATGGGTAGCACAAACTTTTATTTTCATTTTTAGAAAACAGGGCTCAAGTGATCACAGAAATCCTGCTGGCAAGCGGAATTTCCCAGGATGCAAGAAAGGGGTCAATTTGATACTTGCTAAGATCCTAAGGTAGCTCCTTCTTTGAAGTTCTTTGAAGTTGCTACTGTAGCTTTTCTCAACCTGGCTCCTAAATTTCCCAACTCAGCGGAAGATTGTTGGCATTCTGGTCCAAGAGACCTGGGCTGGGATATCAAAATGAGGAAGTCTGCTCTAAATTCTAGCAAAATTAACAGGAATGGTTCCATTTCAGCGAAAGACTAGAAGAGCTGAATTCCCTAAAATAAATGATTAAATTTATTTAATCATTTAAGAGCTGAGGTGGCGCAGTGGTTAGGGTGCAGTACTGCAGGCCACTTCAGCTGACTGTTATCTGCAGTTCAGCGGTTCTAATCTCACAGGCTCAAGGTTGACTCAGCCTTCCATCCTACCGAAGTGGGTGAAATGAGGACCCAGACTGTGGGGGCGATATGCTGACTCTGTAAACCGCTTAGAGAGGGCTGAAAGCCCTATGAAGCGGTATATAAGTCTAACTGCTATTGCTATTGCTAAATTTGTAATGATTGTGTATAGCTGACAAGCTCTTCCACTATAGAGAATAATTGCAAAAAAAGTCCTACCTGATTCCCACTCAGTTTAATCGGATCTACATAACAGTATATTCCACGAATTACATCCGTTGCCTACTCTTAGAAATGTTCATGTAATGCTCTATCAGGAATCTATTCAGCATCATATTTTTAAAAGTTTTGCACTGCAACCATAGGCTTTTACCAAGATTCAGACTATTTTATGTTATTTGTGTCTATTCTTCCATGGAACATGATCAAATAGTACATTTGCCTTTTAAAAACACACATGCAATCATAAATAAACCTTTCACCACCAGAATATTTTTTATGCAATTCTCGAAGTTGGCATGCTGCCCAGTGACAATTTTCTGTTGACATAAAGGAGTGATTCTCAAAACAGAGAACTGCTTGCATGCATGAGAAAATTAAATAAATATAGGAAGGCCTAGTCCACTTGAGAGTACCCTTCCACTGCTTTTCTTAGGTTGTCTGATGGTGGAGCCAGAGTAAGCCAAAGATTTGAGCTTCAAAATAAGGTCACTGCAAAACACAAAGCTCCCTACCCAGAAATATCTCCGTCTCCCTGAAGATTTTTGGGAGTAGCAGAATGAAGAATAGCAATAGCAATAGCAGTTAGACTTATATACCGCTTCATAGGGCTTTCAGCTGAAGTGGCCTGCAGTACTGCACCCTAACTACTGCGCCACCTCAGCTCTAGAATGTATGACAAAACAACAAGGATCAGAAATTTAAATTGATGTTTGAGATACCTTCTGTTATTATCGTCTTCAAACATGTTGTGATGTAATACTATGGCTAAGAAACCAAGAAACAAATGGCCAGATCTGGTCTGAATATTGCCTTCATTTCAGCATAAATTTTGCTTTCAGCATGAATCGGTTAGTGTGTGTTGAGCAAGTCACTCCCTGCTGGCCTTCCCCCCTCCCCCTATGCCCCATGTAAAGCTCAGTTTGAAGCACTATCATTATTAAACTTTCCATGGTTATTAAATACATCCATGGGCATTATGTTTTCCAAATTGCCCAAGTTTGGGTTTGACATTGTACTCTTTAGTCAAGCTTTTCCCCAAGTTCATACCAATGCAGCAGTTCCAAAAATACATTTCTTTTTTCTTCTGGGTTCAGCTCTTGAGAGTTGAATAAGCATACACGTTTACAAAATCATTCATTTCAAGAAAGAAAAGCCAGTTGTGGAAAGCATTTGTTGACCATTATTATAAGGTCAGCAATGCATATACCCACCGATTTTGAAATAATTAAAAAAAACAAACACTGAAATTTAAAAAAAACTTTAACTTTGGTAAGAAGACTGAGTTACAATTTTTTTCCAGCTTAATACGTTTTAGAAAGTGGAAAGTGTCCCATTAAACTTAGTAAAAAGGATGATTTGAGGTCAAGCCAGCATTGGATATCCTGCTATGTATGTAAGATAAGTGGCCCAGGGGATTCCCACCACTGGCAAAGTGCCAGCTCCATCAAGTCTTACATTTTGTCATTTGTCTTTAACTTTGATGGCCAAAGTGACTGCCAAATCTATGGTTTTTCTGTCAACTTGCCTAGCCTGTGGCTGGCAAAGAAATCCCTGGGGCATCCTAGTCTCTTTGGTTAACCACAGTATCCAAATAACATTGATTCCTCATCCAGACAAAGAAAACAAAAAACAGGGAAACTAAAGGAGAGCTCATTCCCCCAAGAATCTTGTTCATTGGTCTTTTCCAAAACATTTGGCAAGAAACCACAAGGATATTGGGTTTTGGCAAGATACTAAAAGCACAGATTTAAAAATTTGGACACATATAAAAGCCTAGAAACTTCTTGGTGACTTGATAGAACTATTTATAAATGGTAGATCAGGCTCATTTGTTGCCCAAAAGTCTTGTAAAATTGCCAAAAATGGGGGTTGAGCCATCTTGAGCTATATCAAGTAACTAGAAAAAATTAGGGGGCTACAGGAAATCTTCATGGTGCACCCCCGCTATGGGCTTGGGCAGACCCCATAAACGTTTTTCAGAGCAATGCAGGCCATGTGTACTCAAATACATCTGATAATATTTAGCCACACAAACTCTCAAAGAGAATTATATACGATTACAGCCAAAGTAACTGTTAACAGTGGAAAAACAAATAAATGAAATCATAGCAACAAAAAGGAAAAGAGAACCAATAAAATTGTAGATTTAATCATAGGCTAGAGAAAATTTTTGAAATTGGGGCAAAGCAAATTTAATTGTGGCTTGAAAAGCATCTGCATGCGATCAAAGAGTGGTGAGGTGTATTTAAGGATCGCAGGGGTTGAAATTGTCAAAAAAATAATAATAGCCCATACTCATGTTCAATCATAGCAAGCTGGGAAAACCACTCACCATCCCCTGTTGTCCAATTAATCTGCAACCAACTAGATCAGGGGTGTCAAACTCAAGACCACCCTGGAAACAGCAAAGGACTGGCCAACGGTGCCTCTGCCCGTGAAAATGGAGCTTGGGAGGGTCAAGGGCAGCCTTCCTGAGCTCCATTTTCGCAGGCAGAGCGTTGCAGGAGTCCGTCGCAGCCGAAAACGGAACTCAGGAGCCCGTTTTTGCTGGCAAAGCGCTCAAGCCACCACAGGCACCCTGAACATCAGTAACATTGAGCTGGCCACACCCATTTTGGCCACACACACACACACACACACACACACACACACACACACCAGGTGAAACACAACCCCAATGCAGCTCTCAATGAAATTGAGTTGACACCTCTGAACTAGATGGCAGGAGATAGTTTCCTAACGACAATACACCATCAACAATAAGGAAATAGCCATTCTGATTGGATACCTCAAGGGTGCAAAGATTTAACTTTGCTTTTCAATGATCCACAGGAAGTGTTATGTACTTAAGAGAAATGTTTAACTTGGTTCTGGGAACCTACCAGACCGGACATGGTCTGCTCTTGTGTATTGCTTAGTCAGCTTCTAGGAACAGTTCCCAACCATGCATTCATTCCACATGTCTAGGATGAGCAGTGCCAACATATGAATTCTTAGGAAGGAGAAAGTCTTCCTTGGAAGGAGAGATGTAATCCACTGAATTCAAACTATCAGCAAAAATTTGGGGGGGGGGGGGTGTTTGACTCTTTTTTAAGAGATTCCCAGAAATATACTCTAGTGTTTTTTGGAAAGCGTTCCATCCAAAACAACTTCTTTTTAGCAGCTGCTTTGAATTCTCAAAAGACATTCTCTGTTTCAGTCCATAAGTCTTTCTCTGATGATCCTCAGGAGAGAATAAAACAATCTGAAATAGATGTTCATGCTGTTATAGAATACATTAAATAGGTAACCAAGCAAAATACAATTACAAAGTAATTCAGGCAAGGCTCATACTACAGTAGATGTTAACAATCTAAAAGCATAAACAGGATGTTTTCCCAACTAATGTTGCTTCATCCAATTAGTTGGTGACCCCAGCTAGGGAACAGAAGATCCGCAGAGCCAGATAAACACAGTGAGAGGAATAAAACGCAGATTCAGCAAGTTAATTCCTCTAAAGATTCTTGGGTTGTTGCTTTTATGCTTTTTTTTCTAGGCTGTGTTGATCCTGCCTTCCCAATGCTAACTGGTGAGGAGCTCAAGATAAACTGGCACTTCTGACGGCTCAGGATCCTCATATTACATAAGCGTTATACTAATGTCTCTCTTTGGCCGTCTGGAACCGAGATCAGGCTAATTCTGATGCTGTCCTTATATCCTTGTCTCTAGCCTGATCCTTGCTGTTATGTGGATCTAGGGTCCCACCCTGTCTCTTTCCATTCATCCATCACCTTGGTGCCTCTGCTGGGCGTTCCAGTAAGCAGCTTACATCATTTTTTTCTGCCTGGTTCATCATGTCTCTCAAGACCTTCTTGCTCAATAAACAAATTATATTACAATGGCCTTTATATTTGTATGATGTACAAAAGTCTAAAACAATGTTCAAGTTCTCATTTTTTCTTCCAAAATCTCCATCTTTAATCTATTTGTAATGCCAAGCAGTAATTAATACACTGTGCTGAATAGGATTTCTGACAAACATCTTACAACTGTGTAATTACACATACATATGACAGGCGTGTTGGCGTGTCCAACCTGTAAACAACATCAGGAAATTGTTATTGAGTGAAATGACTTTAGGCAGGGAGAAAGGCTGCACACACACACACACACAGACCCTCACACACAGTCACTGGGAAAGAGGACTGCAGGTAAGTAGCCAATATGTATGTATGAATAAATGTCTGAGCATATATTGGTGCAACAATGCACTAATAACCATAATGAAAATTGTTAGGTTGCATAGATATATTAAGACAGCTGCATTTTGATAGTCCTGGGTCAAATTGAACTGGCTCTACAACAGAAGCCAATAATTGTGCAATAGGAGCATGAGTAAGTAATGTTCTCCCATTATTTGGCATATCTGTCTGTATGATTTGGTATTGTATGTCATGGCAGCCAGCTTAATAGCTATGATGAGCTAGTTGTTAATAGCCTTGCATTCTTTTTTTCATAGTTTTAAGATTCTGATAAATGAGTCCTGCAATAGAACATTGCATCATAAGATACTTCTAAATAGGGGAATAGCCAGCCAGTCACCTATTCCCTTCCACTCAACTTAACCTTCCAGTTTTCTGTTCCTCCCTACATTCAAGGCAGGGTTCATATGATATGCTTAATCCCATATCAGGTTAACAACGCCAGTTGTGTTCACATAACATGGTATGCTCAAACAAGCATGTTACTAATTGACTCAGTAAGACTTTCCCATATTGTGCTAAACAACACAGCCCCCTTTTAGCCTAATTTATAGAGAGGTTCTGTGAGAGATATTTCCCCCTTGTTGTTCTCCTGCCACAGCAAAATATATTGCATTTTCTGCATGGCACAGCATACCTCTAAGATGGCAATGCCTTCCTCTTGAATGTAGACCTTCTGGTGCTCAGAGGACAAAATTGCCATTAAAGATTGCAAGATGTCAAACTAAGTTAAAATAAGAAGCATTGAAGTCAACTTGGTTTCTTTGGATGTGTCAGATTATCAACCTTGGAGAGAATGGCTAATTGCTTGCCAGAAAATTAAGGGCAGCTGTAATCTGGAGATCATCTGATCAGAGAAAGATGGCAGCATTTACATCTCTTTGGAAAGGAACAACTGTGCAGACATGGACCTTAATTGTTATTGTCAAGCCACAGCTAAAGAGCAACCTGTCTGGCCTGCAGCCATCTTTTATTTTGGATCTTTGGTCTGCCACACTTTCTATTATTCTATTATGCATTTTCTATTGTGGGAAAATGGGAGGGGGGATTGTAGGAGTGAGATGCGATGTAGCCATAACAAAATTCTTTCTAGAAAGCCAAGGTCATCTTTTGTCTCTGCACCTCACTGGAACTGGATGAGTGGAACTGCCAGCATGGCAGTGGAAGATTGGACCATGTGATGGACTTGTGGGTGTGGGGGTAAGAGCATGAACTTTCAACTGGGTGGGGAAAACCGGGAAGCTTTCAGATTCGGTTTTCCCAGATGTGCCAACATGGCTGTTTTAAAAAATCGGAACTTTGAGCAAATACTTTGCCTTGGACTCTGATTTACTTTTGGATGCTATTTGGAATCCTGATACAACCTCTGTTTTTGTGGTTATTTGAATTATGCTTATTTTGATCATACATAGCCCTCTCATTGTGTCCCATGGCATACACATGCTATCTGTTTCTAATAGCGCTATATGTCTGTGGGAGGCACCGGCATTATTTAATTAAGCCTCTTTACCCGAAGAACTCAAAAGGACATCCGATAAAAGCAAAAAATGTAACAGGTCTAGACAAAAAGCAGCAATGCTTTTTTGGCAATTGTTGATACTTAAAACATATTTTTAAAATTTTTACTTTTATATTTCAGACGAGGACCTTCCTGAAGAAGACGACGAAATGCCTTCCTTCAGATACAGACCAAATGGTAAGAGCAACTTAAGCCTGGCTGGGTAACATCCTCCCTCATTGTCCTTCTTTTTCCACTTCATTCATGGGCTGGAAAACATTAGAAAACTCAACTGGGTTCTCCAAAAACACCCTTCCAACCCTTGAGGACTATATGTTCTGTTTTCATGCAGTCTCTGCTCTCACAATCCCTTCTCTTGGGGGTATGTTTCAAAAATCTGAGTCATATGAATGAAGCCAGAAGCTGAACTGAGCCCTAGATATACCAGGTTCTCCATATGTACTTTATCCTTTGCAGGCCGGATGAGGACCAACTGCAGCCGGTGTGAGAAAAACCTAACTCTACAGACATCTGTGAAAGTGTTGTATGTCTTCGTTGTCTTGCTGGTAATGGCAGTGGTGGTGCTGGCAGCTTTAGGTGAGTAAGGGACTAGCCATTTTTTTGTTTATGTGTTTATTAGGCCACCTAGCTCCATGGTGATGCTGGGCAGCTTACAGTAATAAAAACAATACAAACTAATATAAACGAAGCAGAAAGAAGACAAAAGTTGACTGAAGAGACAACCATCCAACTCATTACATAAAATATAATGAGAGGCTTATTACCCATCTTAAGGTTAGCCATCTTAGCAGTGATGGCTAACCTTTTTGTAAAGGTGTGCCAAAACTATGCATGCCCACATTTCTATCTAATATTAGGTTGTTAGCTGCTGGCAGTGCTATGACTCATAAAGCACAGGCTTAAATACTGCAGAAGGGTTTATCTGTAGGAACTCAGGCATTGTTAATCATCCTCCTTCAACATTTTCCAGAACTCTGGAAGGAGAGCAAGAAATATCCAGCAATTCTTCTTTTTCCCCAGATTCCATTTTGATGACCCTTCTTGGTCCAGTTTTGACTTTTTTCTAGCAATTAGCCTGTACTTGTTCTCTTTTCTCCTCAACTGATGACTCAGTTTTAAGAATTGGCTAGTAAAGGCCAATCTTGGTATATTACTCTTTTGGGGGAAGTGTTCAATTTATCACTGCCTCTCTGCCTGCCTGCTTGGATTCCATCTGCCTAGCCTGGAACATCTGCAAATAAGTCTCATCTTTTTTATGAAGCTTTTTGGCAAAATGTTTTAAGATATCTATTTGCAACATGGCCTTAAAACATGTTGCTAAACCAATCTCAAATTGATCTTGTTGATAAACCACACTCAAACCTTGGTGTGTTTATTCATGGTTTGTTGAAGAAGTCTTTGTTGGCTGAGTTCACAATGTGCTAAGCCAAATACAAAACAATTATTGATTCCTCCATATAATAATGATAAACACCATCAAACAACATCTGGCTTCCCAGGTCTTTGGAATGGAGTTGATAGGTGGATAAAAATGCAAAATCCAGTCTGAGCATCTGGTTAATTGTGTGACAAACCATAATAATAACCTTGTTTGCTGCCTGATTCCCAATAACTGGGCTACAAACTGAGTTTTAGTTCATTTATGTTCCTAGAATAAAATCCTTTTGGGCAGGACCTATCCTCTTGTAATTTGAAAGTATTCTTTGAGGGATTTTCATCTGTTTTATTCTCTGGACTGGGTTCATTTACAAATACAGTCTTTCTTTTCCTGACCTCTTCCATCACACAAATTAAGTCCACCTATGTCGATTTTGTTCTATGGATAAATACAAAGTCCTGAGCCCATTTATATAATTTCCTTCAACATTCTTTTGACTTGGAAAGAATGAAAAGGCATCCCAATCTGGTTTGCATATTCCTCTCACAGTCTATAATGAGTGTCTGCAACAAAAGTGCTTGTTAAACCTGGAACAAAAGTGGCTGTGTTGAAAGAGCAGTTGGCGACTGTTAGGCCTTGTGTATTTCAGGTTCTACATAATCCGCCAGGTTCTAAGCATGGCCAACACATTCCCAAGATGGAGACAGCAGTCATATGCCTTTCAAGGGACAATCTGGTGTTGATAACAGGCCAAGAGGAAATGGCACCCTAAAAAAGCAACTGTCCAAGGATAGTTACAAAGGCTCATCTTTCTTTTGTCCTCAGTTTGAACCAATTCCAAGTGGCAATTAGGAATCTTTCCACCTTTTGAGCCAAGGAACGTAGAGGAGGGAAAGCAAAAATCCTAAATTGCTGATTGGTGTATCAGATTCTAGGACGTAATAGACAGGGGAACAATGCACACAATAGAAGAAAGGTCAGCATCACTGGTGGAAACTTGAGTGTTACCTTAGTTCAGAAACAGTTTGTTTTTTTTATTAGATGAGCCCTGATATACTTTTTGTATATAGTCACTCTTTATGATTATATAAAAGATACACAGAAAGCTCTAACTTAGATGCCATAATATGTTTGTCAGGTTTTTAAAACTCAAGAAGTTATCTCCATATGCAAGCCCAAAGAGTAGCATTCAGGATACCCAGCAGCAGGGCCGGATTTAGATGAAAAGAGGCCCTAGGCTATTCCACTTATGAGGCCCTTTCACCTCCCATTTTTAAATTTGTAAATTACATGAGAGACAATAAAATACATCATTACTGTGATGTATATCAATATATATCAATATATATAGCTGGCCTCCCAACGGAGGGCGGCTCTGCGGCAAAGGCAGCGAGGCCAGCCGCCTCCCCTGCTGTGCTCAGCTGCCCGGCTCGGCCCCCTCACCCTCACCTGCCTGGCTGCTGGTGGGCTCCGCGTCGACGGGGCGGCTACTGAGATTGGCCACGCCTCTAGCCCAACCGCCGGTGCCGGGAACGTGGGCGGACTCCCCAACTGCTGCGGCGCTGGAACAATCTTAACCAATACATTTTTATGTTTGTTTATTAGTCATATGCGTAGAATTTCTCCTTATTTTCGGTTCAGTGTTTTAGTGTTCACTGTTTTTAGAATAGTGTAATTTTAATTTTGCTAACAATTTGAATGTAGGCCCCTCTTGATCTTGAGACCCTAGGCTGAAGCCTAGTTAGCCTATAGGAAAATCCGGCCCTGCCCAGCAGCATCTGCAGGAAACTTCAGGAAACACTTAAAAGACAACATCCAGGTGGTATTGAAGAAGTAGAGTCTGAGAAAGGGATTTATTTAATTATTTGTATTGCACCTTCTTATTTTTACAAATAACTCAAGGCTGCAAACACACCCAACGCACCTTCCACCTGTTATTTCCACACAATAACAACCCTGGGAGGTGGGTTGGGCTGAGAGAGTGAGTGGCCCAAAACCACCCAGCTGGCTTTCCTGGCTAAGGCAGGACCTGAACTCATAATCTCTGAATTTCTAGCCTGGCGCCTTAACCACTAAACCTGTGATGGTGAATCTATGGCACGCGCATCACAGGTGGCACACAGAGCCATATTTGGTGGCACGCCAGCCATCAGTTTCGGCGAGCATGTGTGCGCCGGCCAGCTGGTCTTTTGCCCATCCGGAGCTGCAGGGGAGGCTGTTTTCGCCCTCCACAAGCTTTAAGAAAGCCTCCGGAGGTTGGGGAGGGTGAAAAATGGCCCCAATTGGCCAACTTGAAGTTTGGGAAGAATCCGTTTCTGGCTTCCGGAAGGCCTCGGGGGTGGGGGAGGCAGGGGAGGAAGTTTTCGCCCTATTCAGGCTTCAGGAAAGCCTCCTGAGCCTTGGGGGGAGGAGTCATGCACACATGCGCAGGTGGGTGGGGATATTGAGTGGGCATGCGTGAAGGTGGTATCTCACACGCACACGCAATTTTGTCATGCCGTAAGAAAAAGGTTCGCCATCACTGCACTAGAGCAAACTGGTTCCCAATTTAGCTGAGTGGATTGAGATGAAAGTTGTAAACTACTCAGAGAACATGATATGAGGAGCCAAACCTCCTGCAAGTATGGAGCCTTTCAGTTACCATACATAAAGCTAAATATGGACTGGACAGTTTCAAATCTTTGCCTCTAGATACCTCCACCAATCCATTTAAACAAGAAAAAAATGGCAATGGGATCTACTGTTTCTGTCTCTCTTGCAGCCAAAAGTGGTCAGAGGGGCAAGTAAAGAAACCAGGGGTCAGATTGAAGGGTACGGCCCTATAACAAGGAAAATTCAACTGCTGCCAGAAAATTAATTAGGAAATATTCTGGAAGTATTTTCACCTATATAAACTGAATTTTTAAACAGTCAAATTCAAGAAATCTCATTTGATTCCATGAATCTTCAGCCCCTTCAAGCTTTGTTCATCACTGGTAAAACTTATCCCTAAGAAGGAAACCTCAGTGGAGATGTACAGAATGTAAGGATCAGATGAGCAGCTGGCTTGGAAGAACTGCAAAGGATATGGTGAATTGCAAAATAAACATGAGTCAGGAAAATCCTGCAGTGGCTAGGACAAGGGAACGTTTGGGGGAGATGTATGGGCCAGAGAACTTGACATTGTTCCACATTGCTTAATCCTTGGCTGGAGGAAGGAAATCTGCCCTTTAGCAAAAAGGAAATAAAAGTAAGTGGGCTGATCTATCTGTATTGGAGGGGGGAGTAGTTATACACTGTTGCAGAATAAAAGATTAACCAGGTTCCTTCAGCCACCAATTTCCTATCAGTAGATCAATTTGCTGAAATCTCATACATATTGATCTCATTTCAATTGGGCATATCAAAAGGTAATCCATATCTTGAAGCAAGGACAGATAACTTTTTGATAGCTAACGACTTTTTGGGGAATAGATGGCTTTGAGGGTATTTTTTAAAGCTGCATTAGATGGCTTTGAGGGTATTTTTTTAAAGCTGTATTAGACTTATTTGGGACCATCAATTTTCGTTATATATCAAGATGGCAGAAAAACACTTTAATCAATTATATTCGGAGGGGACTCTAGAGACCACAAGAAAGGGGATGACAGCTAACCAGCCTGTGATTTAAAGGAACATTTCCTCATTTTGGACTATTGTAACATTCATCTCAATAATGAGAAAGTCTGGAGGCAAAGTACATATATGGATTTGGGTTCTTTTAATATTTGCAGAGATTTATTTTTAAAAAATGACACAACATTCCAATAGGCAGCCAAAACTCAATGTTCTAACATCTGATAAGCGGGACAGTTTTCCCAAACATTTGTTCTTCATATGTGTTATATTACACAAATCCCATAATTTTCTTTCCCAGGAAGATTCTCATTACTGAAGACCATTAATTTGTAACTTTTGTAGCAAAGGAGACACTTGAAAACTCCTAGCCAGGATTGTTCAGGTGACTGCACGTTATTTTGGATTGGCCCTTTCCTATTTAAATTTGCATCATTGTTTAGCTTATTGTGCAATGGGAGATGAACAAACACAATTAAAATCTCTTAGATCGTGTTTTCTTTCATCCTGGAATATTTTATGCTACCCAACCTTGTTATTCACCTTGAGTTGATAATGACTATGACGTTGTAATCTTGAGTCAAAGACATTCACATGCTAATTCATTTTTCATGCTTTTCTTGCAGTTTTCAAGAAAGTGGGATCAATAGCTGATAAATTTAACTCAACTCAGACGTACTATGAAAAGACGATTGTGTCAGTCCAAAAAAATCTTCAGGATCTAGGTAAGAGCAATGTTGCTACTTTGATGTTTTCATCCAAAAAAACCCCAGGTATGATACATTCTAATTAGCTCCCATTTATTTTAAGTTCCCATACTGATATGGCACATGTTTCAGTTCCTACAGCAGTTTGACATCAATAATCTCCTAAATGCAAGGCAAGACTCCTTTCATATTGCAAATAGGAGAACCTCTGGTCCTTCAGATGATACAGAATTAACAACTTCCAGCATCTCCCATAACTGATTTGCCTGGCAGTTATATTTAGATTGGGGACCATTGAGGTTATGGAGAGGATTGATTGATTGATGTAGATTCTTAGCAACCGTATAGATCAGTGGGGTAAAACTCAAGGTCCATGGCCCAGATCTGACCCATGGAGTGCTTAGATCTGGCTCGCGGGGCCGCCCTGGAAACAGCGAAGGACCGGCCTGCAGTGCCTCTGCCAGTAAAAGCAGAGGACAGTGGGCACCCCTCCTGAGCTCTGTTTTCATTGGCAGAGGATTGCAGGAGGCCGTCACAGTTAACAATGGAGCTCGGGAACCCATTTTCACTGACAGAGCGCTCAGAGCACTCAAGCCACCACAGGAGCCCATGACGCGAGTGATGTCGGGCTGGCCACACCCACCCCAACCCTCCAAGGTGAAACACAACCCTGCGGCCCTCAATGAAGTCGAGTTTGACACCCCTGATATAGATAAATTTTCTTCATCATAATCTGTGCCTAATTGGTCCTTCTGCTCTTCCAGTAGTGCACTCATTGCAACTATGGTTTAGCCTATACACCAGTGGTGGGATTCAATTTTTTTTACTATTGGTTCTGTGAGCGTGGCTTGGTGGGTATGGCGTGGCTTGGTGGGCGTGGCAGGGAAAGGATACTGTGAAATCTCCATTCCTTCCCCACTGCAGGGGAAGGTTACTGCAAAATCTGCATTTCCTCCCAATCAACTGGGACTCGGGAGGCAGAGAATAGATGGGGGCAGGGCCAGTCAGAGGTCCTATTTACTGGTTCTCCAAACCAGTGTTTTCCAACCTTGGCAATCTGAAGATGTCCGGACTTCAACTCCCAGAATTCCCCAGCCAGCATTCGCTGGCTGGGGAATTCTGGGAGTTGAAGTCCGGACATCTTCAAGTTGCCAAGGGTGGGAAACACTGCTCCAAACTACTCAAAATTTCTGCTACTGGTTCTCCAGAACTGGTCAGAACCTGCTGAATACCACCTCTGCCATAGATCTTGCTGGTAGGCATATTCTTCCATCATTAGCGCCTTCTCTTGGGAAGTAGGTATTTGCACAATGTGTCCTAACTATGGTAATTTGACCCCCAGGTGGGAATTCTGTGTTGATTTGTTTGATGAGCCATTTGTTTGTTTCCTTGGCTGTCCATGATATTCATCATAAGAGCCAAGGTGGCGCAGTGGGTAGAGTGCAGTACTGCAGGCCACTTCAGCTGACTGTTATCTGCAGTTCAGCGGTTCTAATCTCACCGGCTCAAGGTTGACTCAGCCTTCCATCCTTCCGAGGTGGGTGAAATGAGGACCCAGACTGTGGGGGCGATATGCTGACTCTGTAAACCACTTAGAGAGGGCTGAAAGCCCTATGAAGCGGTATATAAGTCTAACTGCTATTGCTATTGCTATAACATCTGAATATCTTTCCCAAGGCATTTGTGTCTGCTCTACCAAGTTCTAGTCTTCAGCCTATTTCTTGACTGTTCCTTTACTGTTGGTGGTTGATCCTAAAACACAGAAACTACCCACCACTTCAGTATGGATGAGGGAATGAGTTTTCACTTATCTTCTCTTTCAAAGCAATGATTTTCATTGGATGGGGAGTTTCTACTGTGCCTTTCTAGGTTCAGAGGAACTGTCTTTTCATGCCAGCAACTGGGAGTTTAAAACACCTTCCCATCTGATATCTGCTATCTACTCCTGGATCAGGTTCATTCACACACAGGCTATTCAGGATCATTGGTTGTTTTCCATTCTTTTATTCCTCTTATGTATACTGATAAGAAAACAGAAGAGCCTGTTAAAACAAAGGAACAGGCAAAAGACACAAAAGATTGCAAATAAAGCTGCTTTTTAAAATCAACCTAAAAATTAGCTGTTGTTGGGACACATTTTCTTTCTTTTTTTTTTTAATTCAATCATAAACATTCTGTAGAATTTCATGGAATTCACCGCCCTGGCTCATACCCACCCCTTGTTATCTCCATCTAGTTTTGTTCCCCTTTTTCTTCCCTGGCCAGTATATTTACATTTTTCTCTCATTTTCTTGCACCCTGTTTCTTCTTTTCTTTTTTACTATTTCTGATTGGGAAAAAAGAGTGTGCATGAACTATATTTCTGTGATGATTGTTTCATAGATGTTTTTGAGACTGGATGGGTATATGAGGATTGTGGATCAACTGAAATATCTTATTTACACACAACTGGTTTTAATTAGTAGTTATTACTCTCTGTTGCTGTTCTGGCCTTTCCATTATGAGGATTATAACTTCTCATAATGTATATACCTATCCATACGCAACTATGTCACATGGGCATGTAGGCATCTGGATGCCTAGCAATAGCAATAGCAGTTAGACTTATATACCGCTTCATAGGGCTTTCAGCCCTCTCTAAGCAGCTAAGAGTCAGCATATTGCCCCCACAGTCTGGGTCCTCATTTCACCCACCTCGGAAGGATGGAAGGCTGAGTCAACCTTGAGCCAGTGAGATTAGAACCGCTGAACTGCCGATAACAGTCAGCTGAAGTGGCCTGCAGTACTGCACCCTAACCACTGCGCCACCTCAGCTCCTTCAATTATTATTATTATTCAATTATTATTATTCAATTATTATTATTCAATTATTATTATTCAATTATTATTATTCAATTATTATTCAATTATTATTATTCTATTATTATTATTCAATTATTATTATTCAATTATTATTATTCTATTATTATTATTCTATTATTATTATTCTATTATTATTCTATTATTATTATTCTATTATTATTCTATTATTAGTTTCCAATTGGAGTAGGCATCTTATATAAGGAAGCTGGGATCAGACCACATTGTTAAGATCTTTTACTCTTCCTTTGGAGGGTTCATCTTGAAATTTGGAGTCATATATGATAAGATGCTGGTTAGCTACGTAGAGTAGTGAGGAAAGACACACACACCCTCTCCTAGAAGAATGAAATATTTAGAGAAATATTAAAAGGGCAGAATATTACATTTTCTTGAATGAGAAATGGAAAAACATGCTCTTGGAAAGCAGCCCCCACTTTCCTTAATAGCTCCAGCAGATATTTTTTGCCCATTAAGAAACACTAGGCCATCCTATCCACAAAACAAAAGACCTTCAGCTCCAGAATGATGGGACTAAGACATGACCCTCCAGGACATGATAGGATTAACCCACTAGCAGTAGAACTCACTACATTGCACAATTTCCTAAGGACATTGGATCAGCCAAGTTTCAACCAAACCTGGGCGCTCAGACCAGCTCATAGGACAGCAATGGCAAACCTTTTTCTTAGGTTTGCCAAAATTGTGCGTGCACGCGCTATCGCACATGCATGCCCACTCAATCCTCCTCACCCACCTGTGCATGTGCATGCAACACCACCACCCCTGTGCATGCATGCGTGACCCCTCCCCAGGCTCTGGAGGCTTTCCTGAAGCCTGGGGAGGGCGTAAACAGCTTCCCCCATTCCCCCCGGAGGCCCTCCGGAAGCCAGAAACGGATCATTTCCGAACTTCCGATTGGGCCATAGGGACCATTTTTCACCCTCCCGAGGCTTCAGGAAGGCCTCCAGAGGCTGGGGAGGGTGAAAAACGTCCCCAACGGGCCAACCTGAAAAATCAGCTGATTGCTGGCGCGCCACCAAATATGGCTCCGCATGCCACCTGTGGCACGTGTGACATAGGTTCACCATCACAGTCCTCGGATTTGTACATGGCCCTGTGGGAATCTGACAACAGCCAATAAATTACATGTTTTTGCACAGGAAATCCAAGTGCAAAGCCCAAGAGAAGGTATAACTCCCCCCTTTCAACTCCATATGGTTAGTTGCCCAGAACCACCCATGTGCTTCTGCTTCATCAATAAATGGACCTTCTTTCCAATCAGTCTCCAGTCTCCATTTTATCTCCAGTGCCTTTCTCCCAGCTTGGAACAGGACCTGGGTATTTCTTCCAACAGTAGCATAGGAAAAATCATCCAGTTAGTAAGCTTCTGAGTATCTTTGGCATTACATTGAATGATTGGATTTATGTGTTATTGAATTATATAGCCTTGGGACAACTTAAAAATATATGTTTTGCCATAAGGAACAATTTAGAAACATGGTGGCTTGTTTTCCATTTATTCAACAACATTTTGGTAACTGAAGTTCAAATGAGACTTGATGTCGAAGACCTGTGATCCATTTCTCATTTCTTAGGTATTAGTGATGGGAGGAAAAAAGGGATCCAGATCAAGGACCTTGTAGCAAGAAATTAAGCAGTGCCACCAGTGCCTCCAGCTTTTTGTGTGCTGGGTTCAGCCATCCCAAACTTATTATTTCCAGCTGTGTTTAACAGCTTACACCATCCTAAGGCATCAAGGACCAAGCTTCCTGGACTAATGTGATTTGCAGATAATCACATTAGGAAGCTATTCGGTATCATTTTAGCTTAAATTCTGCAACAAGTGAAACTGGATTCTATAACATGTGTTTATTTTTGTGCAGGCACATTATTTTCCTAATACGTTCTTCATAATTTAGTCATAGGAAGGAACCCAGTGTAATCACTTATTGCTTAAACGTCAGCATTACAACAGAATTATCAACTAAACTAATATGCTTCCGCTCCTTCATTCAGATCAGAAATCAATGGACAACTGCTCCTTGTGTCATGACACAGGGCAACTTGGACAGGAAATTAGCAAATTGAAAAAGGAGCTGGAGGAGATTCAGAAGAAGCTCTTGGCCCAGGATGTATTACTTGATCGAGCTGCACAAGCTCACCAGCAGCTCTCATCTTCCAGCAGCAAGATCACTGATGAAGTAGATAGATGTTTCTTTGCTGTTCAGCAGGTCAACCAGAGTTTGAGCCTCTTTCTGGCCCAAGTAATGGGCTGGCAAGCTGCCACTTCTCAGCTCAGCACCTCACTCAAGGATCTAACACAAGAACACTTCGATGTTGAAACTGCTTTGCTGCAGATAAACTTTACCAATAGGCAGACCTCAGACTGGGTCCAGATCATTCAAAGAAAGACCAATGAGGAGACCCTGACTCTACAGAAGATTGTGACTGAGTGGCAGAACTACACCCGGCTGTTTGGCACCTTGAAGGCCACCTATTACAAAACAGCTGATATGATCAAGAATATTCAAACCAATTTAGCTATTGCCTCACAAAGGATCAGCCAGAATTCAGAGAGTATGCATGACCTCATACTCCAAGTAACAAGTTTACAGTTGCAGCTGGACAACATCTCCTCTTTCTTGGATGACCACGAGGAGAACATGCACGACTTTCAATACCATACCCAATACATAAAAAATCGGACAGCTGAGCACTTTCAGACCTTGGAAGGCCGTATGACATCCCATGAGATTGAGATCAACACAATCTTTATCAACATCAATGCAACTGATAGCCACGTCCACAGCATGCTCAAGTACTTGGATGATGTGCGACTCTCTTGCACCCTGGGCTTCCACACACAGGCTGAAGAGCTTTACTACCTGAACAAATCGGTCAGCCTCATGATAAGCACCACAGATCTTCTGCGGGAGCGTTTTAGCCTGCTCAATGCCCAGTTGAACTTTAACATTCGCAACCTTTCCATGGTCATGGAAGAGATGAAAGCTGTTGACATCCGACACGGGGAGATCCTGAAGAACGTTACCATCATACAAGGTAAAGGAATGGCAGGATTAGGTTTCCAGGTGAATATCCCCCAAATAAAAGCACCCAAACGTAGAATAATTTCATTCATTTAATGGAATTGTGAGAATGTGGGAGAGTCTATTAATAATTTCTTAGAAATATATTTTTCTGGATTAAAAAAACTCATAAATTAAAAGATAGGGTATCTTTGAGCTTACCCGGGGATGTTTATAGAAAGTCTACGGAAAGCTTTCAATGGAACATTTCTAAACGCACATGCATTAGCAATAGCAATAGCAATTAGACTTATATACCGCTTCATAGGGCTTTCAGCCCTCTAAGCGGTTTACAGAGTCAGCATATCGCCCCCAACAACAATCCGGGTCCTCATTTTACCCACCTCGGAAGGATGGAAGGCTGAGTCAACCCTGAGCCGGTGAGATTTGAACATCCGAACTGCAGAACTGCAGTCAGCTGAAGTAGCCTGCAGTGCTGCATTTAACCACTGCGCCACCTTGGCTCCATATTAATACAATTGAGAAAGAAAAGCTTGCAGGGGACAAGAGATGTTATTCATGTTATTTGCCACAAAACTGGTATTAAATTTTGAGCGGAATACTCACCACTTCCTTTTAGAAGTGAATATGAGAGAGAAAGAGAAAATTCACCATTCCATTATCTCCCAGCCTAGTAGTTTTCCTTTACAGAATAGAGGGCTTACTTTTAAGTGAGTACATTTAAGTATTTACTTACTATTTACATTTATTTTCTGTGCTTTTAAAATTAATTATTTAGGTTATATCCCAGGACAGGGCTGTCCTAGGATATAACCCAGCTATGACCGCTGGCTGGGGAATTCTGAGAGTTGAAGTCTTCCAGACTTAAAGTTGCCAAGATTCGAGACCTCCCTCCTAGAATATTTAAAGATAAGCTCTTGATACTTTGTAAATTTCTTTAAATCTATGTGAAATTTCTGGTTTTATAACCTACAAAATTATAACCTACAAAATTGCATATATAAGAAAAGGTACAAAACTGTTGTTTTAGAGGGAAACAAATATAAAATATATGCTTTAAGAAGAAAGTACACAAAATGCATATGAAATATTGTTATAATTATTACCGGTACATCCGCAAACAGAGAAAAAAAACATGCTAAAACTAACATCATAAAAATGAGAAGGCAAGCAAATGCAAAATGCCTTAGTGCAGTGGTTTCCAAACTTGGCAACTTTTGCTCTGCTGGCTGGAGAATTCTGGGAGTTGAAGTCCACAAGTCTTAAAGTTGCCAAGTTTGGGAACCACTGCCTTAATGCACTTGATATGCCTTGGGCCTAAGTCAGGCTATTTTGCATCTCAGGTGGGATGAAGTAATGGTACCGCCACAAAAACAGAGCTATCTAAAACATGTCCTGAAGTTACAGAGGATTATAGGATGGCAGAAGGGTTTATGTGAGCCCACCCAATGCACCACCTCTGTCCATTGCTCACTCCTTAAGCAAGTTCTTAAGCTGCTGTTCCAATGGTGCTTTTGCAAAAGGCAACTGGACTTTCTTTTTCCATGAAGACCTTTCACTTCTCATCCAAGAAACCTCTTCAGTTCTTAAGCTGCTCTTCTAATCAATTCATATCCATTTCATCATGTCAGGAATTATGCCAGGCACAACTCAGCACATCAAGGGCTGCACTCCAAAGTAATTGTCCCCCAAGGGAGGTTGAGAAAGTTTTAAGGGCTGAAAGGGGCGCCCCTCAACCAGATTTAAACCCCTCAACCAGGCTAGTTTTATTTCTTAAAATTCCTCAAAAATCCAACACTACAAAAATGGGATAAACATTTGCCTTGCAAATGGGGGATTTGGATCCATAAAGGGATACTGGCAGGCCATATGGGGCCCACAGTCTGTGCTTGTGGCACCATGGGCTATAGTATCCTTACTTGAGGAGCCTTAGGGTCATCAAGGGAGATTGTTTTTGGTGTCATCTTCTACAGATTACCATTGAATCAGAAGATACCTTTTTTCAGCTAGCCTGCTTGTTTCCTGGGCTTTATCCATCATCATTTAACTGAAATGATTGTATGATGTGTAATGATTTTATTTTGCATACTGTTTAGGGATGGTTTTAATAACGAACAATGTAAACCTTAAAAAAAAAACTGTTGTCCATTCTCTTAGTCTTTCCCTGCCTCTTCTGTTTCTTCAGGTGTTCCTGGCCCTCCTGGCCCAAGAGGATTGAGAGGAGATCCTGGCATGAAAGGCCCACTTGGAAGCAGAGGAGAAAAGGGTGACATGGGGGATCTGGGCCCGCCAGGGCCACAAGGGTCCCTGGGCCCTCGCGGACTTTCTGGACCTCAAGGCGAGAGAGGCGCTGTGGGCACAAGAGGCCCCACTGGAATCAAAGGAAGCAAGGGTAGCTTTGGACAAGGGGGTTCCAAGGGACGGGCAGGCCCCAAAGGGGACCCTGGACCTCCAGGTCCTGAGGGGGCCATTGGCCCACCTGGTCCACTTGGCCCACAGGGGAGACCGGGCATCCCAGGCAAACGCGGGCCTCTTGGTAATATAGGGCCGCCGGGCCGACAGGGGGATCCTGGAGTACAAGGTCTGCGTGGATTTCCAGGGCCCCCGGGACCTCCAGGAATGTAAATTCTCCCTTTTTTTCTCCCCCCCCCAAGTTTTAATGTGGACAATTGGGGGGGAGCTCTTTGCTGCAGACACCTGTCTCCCCAGGAAGGCATCAAGATAATGGGGAATGGATGGTGTCATTTATTCTGCGCTGTCAAATTCCATTTTCAGTGGCTTAGGGATAAGCTTGAAAAGTTGCTTCAAACCAGTGAATTCTCTTAATTTTGGGAACTTCAAAGGCAAAGAATTGCAGCTGCAGAGCAATCATTGGTAATTAGAATACACGGTCTGCATGTAAATGGTCCTAAATTCAGTCTCTAACATCCGCATAGAGGGCTGAAGCTCTGGAGAGATATTACCACTTAATATAGCCCAGAGTCACTTGGTTCAGTAGGTGGCTATAGAAATTGAATAAATAAATAAATAAATAAAAATTAGCCATGCCAAATGAATAAATGGGCAAACAATAACAACTTCCTATCTTCATGTTACACAGTTGCCATGCTTTTTGTATATATGGGTGTGTGCGTGCGCAAGTGTGTTCATATGAGATATTGGCTCATCTGCTTTTGCATTCATTCCACAGTACAATTAGATTGTGTCGCTGATCTCTTCATCTGTAACTCTCTTACACATGTATGGTATAACCGCTACACATATACATCCAAAACAATAAAAAAAAATGTAAAGGTGAGATGAAATTGCTTCTCTTCTTTGTATGTGGTGGAGCAGAGACTTGTAAGGCTTGCCAATTCCAATGTCTATATTTCTTTGGGTGGTATATTCTTCCTGACAAATCAGTTGGACAACCTGCTATTTTCCTTATGAAAGAAAGTACATCAGAGATCATTTATCACTGAGCATTGGATAGCATACAGGTTTAAACAATTCGTAGTAGAAATAGTAGTTGTAGCAGTAGTAATCTACAGTTCAATTCACAGTCAAACACTGGTAGAAGTTTAATAACTGAAATCCTAACTAAGGAATGAAGAATTATTAGGTAACAACTGAAGATAGAGACGTAGGTATTTTGTTGTTGTTATGGTTGGTTGCATAGTCATCCAGATGTTTAGAGTAGACTGGGCACTTTTATCCACCTATCTTCGCAAGATTATCTGATTCAGTCTGGGCCAGTCTTTCTCAACCTTGACAACTTTAAGATTTGTGGATTTCAGGGCTGGCTGGGAAATTCTGGAAGCTGAAATCTGTACATCTTAAAGGTCAGAAGCAGTGCTCTAGATAATTTCACCACTTTGTGGGATTATATGGATTTTACAGAATATGGCAGCAAAAGTGCTGACAGAAGCCTACTTTTTTATCATCTCTTCCTGAGTTTATAGCATCTTCAAAAGTTCCCACTTTGTTTCTAAGACTTGTTCAGTATGCTGGCTTTCATCTTTAAAATCCCAGTGGTTTTAGATTGAGCTAGCTAAAGAACCACTGCTTCCCATACCAACTGTCTCTCCCCTTAGGATGCTCAATTAAGTTTTGCTCTGCATCTGCATAAGCAAAAACAATCCTATCTTGGCAAGTCATTGGCTTAGATTTCTGCATTTTTTATATTTTTCTACTGTGTTATTTCTACCCTACTCTGAGTTTTTTTGTTCTTTTCTTATTTTAAGCTTGTTCTGTTTTCCTGTCTCACATACCATTGTGCACCTCTGTAACACCTACAGTCATTAACTATCTGGACCAAAGAAAGATTCTGTGGAATGGAATGGAATCAGCTACTGTATGGAATCAGGCTACTGTAATGACCTATCTACTCCTTTTTGCTCTGTCACACAGTCACCAACCAGTTCAACCACTTTACAGGCATGTACAGGAGAGCAATATGCCTTCTCCACTATTACTTCCCATTAAGTGAAAGCTTTCTCTGCAGGTGAAAAAACTCTGGATTGAAATACTGATGGGAAGAAAGGAAGGAGCTCTTTGTAATTACTTCCTCTCACGTCAGGCGCTCTGTAGTTCATGGGTGATGTTTCGCAATGTTTTCCCTTTCGCGAAGCTGGGGTGGGCATGGCCTGCTTGTGATGCATCCCGCCCACAATCCGCCAGTTTGACACCCCTGTGGTGTAGTTGCTTTTCCTCACTTTCAATTATTGAAAATCTTAGCCATTGAAATTTTCCAATCTGTATTTAATCTGTTGTTCTGAGGCAGAAAAGCAAACTCTTTCGCCAAGATAAAATCAAGAAGAACTAGGAGGAAGATTTGTCTGGAAATGCATTTGCAATGCCACATATTTAAACAATCATATCATCAAGCCAGAGAAATGACAAGTTGGGTGAGTGCCTAGGAACGACCTGATGAAAATTGACTCTCATTTCCTAAATTCCAGCAATGAGCTTCACGGGAGGGGAGAGCAATAATGTCATTCATAATGATGTGAATGATTTCACAATGATGGCATATGGTTTATTTAGCATTTTCTCAAACCTTAAGGGACATGTTAGTTTTTGTGGGCAAAAGCTTGTAATGAGGTTCTGATTGGTCTTTCGGAAAACAATCTGCTTCTTGAACAAACAGAGAAGGATGTGTGGATAGTAGAGGAATATTTGGCCCTTTTTCCACTCTTGTTTTACTCAAAAACACATCTCCCAGTAAGTTTTACATCCTCCCTTTCATTTACAAAAAAAAATAATGATAGCCTGTTGAGAACCACATGTAATCTGGTTCTTATTCTACCTCCAAAGTAAATTAGGGCATTTTTTGAAAAGCAAATCTTTATTATCCAGGGTTTTGGTCTGGCGGAGTGGGAACAGAGAAGAGTGAGATAGAACCTAATTCTATTAGCTGGCGCAGTGGTTAGAATGCAGTATTGCAGGCTACTTCTGCTGACTACCAGCTGACTG
This sequence comes from Thamnophis sirtalis, assembly GCF_051295495.1. Classification (NCBI taxonomy): domain Eukaryota; kingdom Metazoa; phylum Chordata; class Lepidosauria; order Squamata; family Natricidae; genus Thamnophis; species Thamnophis sirtalis. The sequence continues at coordinate 23,077,536 of NW_028261386.1, read as the reverse complement.
CAATTTGGCAGTTCGAATCTCACCAGGCTCAAGGCTGACTTGGTCTTCTATCCTTCCGAGGTGGGTAAAATGAGGACCCAGTTTGTTGGGGGAAATATGCTTATTTGTAAACCACTTAGAGAGGGCTGTAAAGCACTGTGAAGCGGTATATAAGTCTAAATGCTATTGCTATACTATGCTATTAGATCAGTTCTGCAATTGTGGCATATCCTCAAATGTTACTGGAGCTTAGGGTGTTTCTAAATATAGCTGAACAAAACCAAAAAAAATTCTTGTTTTCCTTCTATGGTTAAGACATACTGTATGCTGCTAATTCTCATTTGCTGAGTCTTCCTTAAATCCATCAGACATTTGCTGATCAACTAGCTCAGTTTGCTTGTTAGCACAAGCTATTTAAATCACAAGGGGGAAACATTTATCCTTGTCTAAGCATTAAATGAAGTATTCCGTTCTTACTCTCCAAAACGCTGTTTCAAATATCTAACTAGTTCCTCTTTTGTCAAGACTATAGTCATTTCATACATTGCAAATAGCAAACCTCAACAACACAAAGCAAAGTGCAAATGAGGTAAATCTATCGGTCTTTAAAGGAAGAGGAAAGCCCTAATTGAAACAGCAACCAAAAAGGCCACTCTAATCTATACTTCCTGAATCTAGGAGGTTCTTTATGTGATGTAGATGGGGAGGGGGGAAAGATAGCAGCTGTAACTGGTGGAATTTCGGCCTTTTTTGGTGTGCATCACAGGCCACCTTTGATTACACTCTAGTGGCCTTCATCTCAACTTTTTTTTTTTACCATCACCTCACCTCCTGAATATGCCCAGTCTGACACTGCTGGACTTGATGAGATCAGAAGTGTCTCAAGTTTTAAAACGTAAAAAAAAAAAAAGAGTTTCTAAATTTCTGAGCCAACCCTTCTCAACCTGTTGCTCTTCCAAATTAAGGAGTTCATATGTTAGATCACATTCCCTCTGACTGATGGTTGCATGATTGGAAGTATGCTGGTTGTAAATGATGGGAGTTGTAGCATGTACTATGTTATCCTAGCCTAGGATAATTAAACAAAATGATGACCAGCATATCCTGTACTGGGCCAGACAACATATAGCCTGCCCATCACATTCAATCATCTATCTTTAATCTTCAATCCCCTCCAAGATTACAAAAACAAGTTTTGCTTGTCAAACCTTCTCTCCAAGCCTCCTAAAATAAAAAGATGAATGTCTTATATCCACTTTCTCAAGTGTTGATCACTGTTAATTACAATATAATCTTATAGTTACCCACCCTTGGTTTCAAGTGAAAACAAAGTTATCAGGGAAGAATTCCCTTCCCTTACCTACTTTCTCTCCAAAAATATTTTGAGGGGAAAAATGGCTAATTAAACACACTTGCACACAAGCACTTCATTATCAAATCAGATGTCTGGAAAGAACAATATTTGAATAAAAAATTGCTGTAATTGAATCGCTGAATTATAATGTTGGAAAAAGTCATTTAGGTCATCAGGTCTGATCCCTGTTCAGTACAAGGCTCCTTATTAAAGCTGTTTAAAAACTACTTGGACACATCTAGTGAAGGAGAGCCAATCACCTCCTGGCTGATTTTGTTATTGAGCAATTCTTGCAGTGAAGAATGTATTTATTCTAATATTCATTCAGAATCTGATTTCCTGCAGCAAATACCTCTTTCAGGACAATGTATTTAGCAAGATTTTGAAGCAGGTCAGTTTTTGGATAGGAGCACACAAGCTCTCCATCCTTCACTGCTGGAGGCCCCTGAAATGTAATCTCTGCTTTGCAAAACTATCCCACAATATTTGCCACCCACTCCGGCCTGCTGGGCCAAAGAGACGCCATGAACGCTGAGGTCTGCTCACAGGGTGGAATTAAAACAAAGCATCTCCTCCCCCTTTCTCCAAACACACACAAACACTGCTGCACTTCCAGATAAAACACCGTGGAAAATAGCTAGGGTGCTGACTGCTTTCAAATCAAATTAAGGGTTGAATAAAACCACAAATCCCCTGGGATCTGGAAAAGACTGATTCAGGCAAGGAGGAGTGGGTGTACTGTTTGCCTTCCACTCTCTGCAATAGATCAACCAGCTTCACATAAAAGGAGGTTTCCTAAGGCAGAATAAGCAAGACTTCATAAAGAAGCCAGGAACATCAGTGGGCTTCCCAACCAGAGCTCTACAGTGTTAACTAGGGCAGTGATGGCTAACCTTTTTGTTGTAGCATACCAAAAGTGTATGTGTGCATGCAACAGCATGCACACGAGCGCGTAAACCTGTTAGGTAAGCTCCCTGTTGAGAGAGCGAGTGCGTTCAGAGAAGCGTTGTGAGAGTGGTGTTGGAGAACACACAAACCAGCATACAGAGAATAGGCTTTTACTTTCGTGGAAATAGAGGTATCAGAGTCCATCAAACAGTCCAAGTCATACACGGTTAAGACAGACAGTCATCAACGTCTTTCAGTTAAGGGATAATCCAAATAACATAGTCTATAATCATACAAACAGTCCGGTACACATAGTTTGCTAGCAGTTGCAAAACTTACAATAACTCATGCTGATCACTTACAGCCAGCTTCCAAACACTCAGATCAGATCAGCATCTAACAGTGATTCTGGCTCCATCTTATGGCCAATTGAGGAAACAGCAACCAATCACATTTTACAACATGATTTAAAGAAACAGGTATAGCATTGTTACATGATTTATATATTGCCAACCCAACCATTACATTATATTCCTAACAACACCTATAATGCAATGCGTGCACAACACCCCCCACCCCTGTCCCCCCTGCATATGCACACGTGACCCCCCCATGCCTCATTTTGGGCCTAGCAAGCCTCCCTGAAGCCTCCTGGGACCGAAAACTGGCCGCGGGGGAGCACACCGCACCCCCTCCACTCCCCCTGCCACCATGCATGCACACACATCTCCCACCTGCACCCCACCCCCTGAACATGTGCAGCAAAGACTCACATGTGTGGTGGAGCTGAGCTGGGGCCATGGCTCACGTGCCCGCAGAGGACTCTACATGCCACTTGTGGCACACGTCATAGGTTTGCCATCACAGAACTAGGGGAAACAATCACATTTGGCTATGAGATGACCATAAGGAAAATCTGAGAAGGAGAAAAGAAAAATGCTTCCTAGCTGTAGAAATATATATTAATTGTAATTTTGGAAATTATTTTATTTATTTAAAGAAAATTTATATGGCTACCCAACTCACTCTTGGTGACTCTTGGGCAGCTTCAAGGATAAAACCCTAATACGAAAAGCAATAACAACCACCATCACCTCAATCAGACAAGCCACTTGATGGGCTCCAGATAACTCTGGGGTCCTCAGCCTTCTGGTAGAACCTTGTCTTCAGGGCTTTGCGAAAAAGTGTCAAAATGGGAGCCAATCTTATCTCTGCAGGGACGATGCTCCACAGGGATGGAGCCACCACAGGAAAGCTCTTGTTCTTGGTCCCGTTAGATGGATCTCCTTAGGAATGGGGACCCATAGCATTCCCTGCCTTCCCACTCTGGTGGGTCAGGTAGATGTGATTGGGAAAAGACAGCCCTTCAAATAACCTGGTCCCAACCCATGTACATGTATGCATCTGAACTACACTGTGTTGTTTCTTTGTGTCATATTTGTGGGTAGAGGCATACTTTTTATTTATTTATTCATGTGTATGTAATGTATATTGGAGGTGATTGATAGCTTGATAGCTTTATGCAACAAAGTTTCATTTTAATGTATGCCGATTACTGTCTTTAATTGTCATTAAAGTGACAATAAGGTTATTTTAAGTCTCTTCTAAGTCTTCTAAGTAGGTACCTTGAATCCAGTAGCAAATTTGCAGCCAATGCAGCTCCTGCAGAAGGGGTTAACGCATGTGCAAATCTAAGCTGATACAAAATCATGTGGGCTACCAACTTTTGAACCAACTGAAGCTTCCGGATACTTTTCAAGGGCAATGTCATGTAGAGAGCATTGCAATTAACTGCCCAAATGGCTGGTAACTGCCCAGAATTCAGTTTTCAGTAACAATAACAAAGATTATAGTATTTATTATTAGCCTAAATATCCAGAAACTCAACTGTTGGGGTAGATTAACCAAGAAAGTTTTGGGGAACAACTCATGCTGGATATAGCTCAGGGATGAAATTTGACCGGTTCTATCCGATTTGGGCGAACTGGTAGCAGCAGCAGCAGCAGGAGGAGGCTCCGCCCACCCATCCAAACATCAACACATCCTGGTTTTGATGCTCTGCGCATACATGGAAGTTCCTGCGCATACACAAAGGTGGCACATACGAGTGAGCACACACACTCTAACGCATTCGCTGGCTGGGGAATTCTGGGAGTTGAAGTCCAGACATCTTCAAGTTGCCAAGGTTGAGAAACACTGCTCTAACATTTGCAAACAGGTAGCGAAGTTAAGTTGATTTCACCCCTGATATAGCTCTCTTTGTCAGGCCTGGAAGCCATCTTTTGCATTGGGCCTTCAGGCCTGCCACATTTATTGCTGTGGGAAGTTGAGACGGGGGACTATATGCAGTGGAGTAATATAGCCAAAATAACATTCCTTTCTCAGAGAGTCAAGGACCTACACCTGGAGTGGCGTGACTGGGAGGCATCTCCAGTTGGAATGGTGTTTGATTGGACCATGTGATGGACATGGAAAACTTTGAAGAAACTCAAGCCTCGGAGTCTTCTTTTGTTGGGGGTGTTACTTGGAATCCTGACATTCTTTCTTTCCCCATTCTTCCCCTCCCCCAGCCTGGGATACCAGGACAAATTAATCTTTCCACATTAAGTCTGATAAACACATGTCCACACCCTGAAATGTTGAGCCTCTGTTACACAGGCTGTGGTTTACTATTGTTTTACTTAAATAGTAGCTCTGGGGATTTCTTTCTCCTTTCCTACATTGCCTCCTTCACAAGAACAAATGAAACTTAACAACTCTTGTTTGCAAAGGAAAGCGGCGAAGACACTCTGAATACAACACTGCCTGGAGAACTAAAAAAAAACAAAAAACCACCAGAGGAGGAGCCAACGTTGCGACGTTATGGATGTGCGGTCTCGATGCTCCAAGACCGCAGCCAACACTTTTGCTGCTGGGTGGTCCAATCGGACCTAAACCGTCCCGAAGAGACGGTGAACAGGAAGAATACATTTTGCTGACCTCAGGGACATCGCAAAGTCCCTGAAAGAAGCAAGAGAAGTTCTTCAAACCGGCGACAACAAATCCAGCCAAGGTTGACGAAGTCGGGGCTGCTCCAAAATGGAAGGATACGGAAAGAGAAAGTGTTTCCAGCTGGTGAGGAACTTTTACTGTTTTAAAAAGAGACTGCCTATAAAAACTTAAAATTAATCTAAATTGGAGAACAGAAGAATCAAGCGGTGGAATTAAATTTGGAATGGTTTTGAACAGTGGTTATCTTACTTTTTAAATGCTAGCTTCATGGATGGAATATACGCAAGCCTTTTGAAATGGATGGATTAAGTTTTTTCTTCTATTTTTTCTTTTATTGTTCTCTGTAACCTATGGACTAAAGTTTTCCTCTTTCATTGCTGTGGATATTTTTCTAACTCATTTAAAGATTGGACTCTTTTTTCTAACTTGAAATACAAAAAAAGATACAAAAGAAATTAGATTTGCAACGGTATTACTGCTGCTTGGAGGCTGGGAGGGTTTGTGGATTGGAGTTTGTGTATTGAAAATGGAACACTTTTTTTCTCCACTGATTGTTTTGACTTGGCACTACAAGATTTCACTGCTTGGCTACAGAGAGTGATAAGAAGGAAAGCACACAGATGTCCCTTTGAAGTATATTTTTAATCAGAGAAAAGTGAAGACAAACGTTCTTTGTGAATCTATGTTTTAATTTTATTATCCTTCCAAGCTAGAGCAGCTGTGTTTGTTAGAATGGCACAATTTCTAAAGAAAACAGAAATCTCAAGCTTGCAAAAGATACTTTCAGAAATACAGAAATTATCAAATACATATGAAAGGATAGAGAAAAAACTGGAAGATTTAGAGCATATAACAACAAAATATGATTAAGAAATTGAGGATGTCTATCAAATGCAAAATGGGGTGGTTAAAACTCAAAAAATTGAAGTGGAAAATTAATATAAAGAGATTTAACCTGCTGATATTTATGGCGATTGGTTTGTCTCTGAAAATGGAAAGAATGGAATACTGAAAGAGGAATTAAATGGAGAGGAAATTTATTGCAGAGGGCAAGATGCAGAAGAAGAAAAAAACCAAAGAATCTATGGATTTAAAGAGAGAAATTCTATTAGCAAAAGCATTGATAACACTGATGACAATCAAACATAAGCTGAATAAGGAAACAGAAAGAGGGCATCAAGATTATATGAGAGATCTTATAAGCAAGGAGTTGCTAAGAGGAGTCTATACAAAGCTGATTAAGAAGATGATTAAAGGACTGGCACCACAAATGGCAGAAGATATGAGACTGTTTTGCTATTGGAAAGATACAGGTTGATAGATGGAAGAATATAATTTAAAACTAGTTAAACTTAGTGAAATTTATTGACAATAGATATAGCTTAAATAAATGATGTTACTAATGTATACAATGTGTAGTGTTATGATGAGTACAATTGGATATGATTATTGAATGGTACCCATGTAAGGAAGATTAGCAATCCCTTTGGATTATACATAAAGGTTAATAATAATAATAATTTATTATTATTAGTAATAATAATAATATAAGTAATAAGTATAAAATATAAGTAATAAGTAATACGTTACAACGTCCTAGGCCCCTGGGTGGGGCCCGACTAGTAACCAATGCCAAATCCGGCAAAACAACTGGCCGCTGTGATACAATTGTATAATAATAATAGAACTGTTAGATACAATAAAGTTTTGATTATTAGGGGGAAATGTTATGATATAGGATATAATCAAATAAAAGAGGGCTAAGAATAACAATGTATATATAGATATGGGTATAACATAAGGAAACTGGATGTAAACTTAAAATAGTGATTTGGAAAGGAGGATTAGAAACTTTTGTTATTAAATATTATGGATGTTTAGCTAGAATAGGACATAAGGATTTAGTGTCATTGGAGGATTTTAGAAATAGTAAATGTAATGCCAGTATATGGTTATGTATTAAATTTTGGTATATTTTATGGTGAAAGATGCTTAAACAATTATAGTCAAATGAAAATGGAGATATGATGATGGTGACATGTATGAATACTTGAGTTAAAATACTTAAGTTAATATGAATTATGTTTGTTGACTGTGGAAGAGATGCACGAAAGTCTTTTTGTAACCAACTGATACACTTTCTATAGCATGTAAAGAAGGATGTTGTGTTTAATGCGGTAGCCTAGAGCTCCCCCTCTACAGTACCGCACCAGTCCAGGTAGACATCACTAGGTCTAATCTTGTTTTTTAGTATGTTTCCAAGTGGGTTTGTGTGTCTGTGTCTGTGTGTGGCTCAGTATGTTGTATGCACCCAGCCCTGTTGATTAATTTTATGTTTGTTATGCAAACTCTGAAAATGGATTTATCCAGGGTGATTATGATAAATGCAAACTGCATCCGAAAACTAATTAAAGAAACTGTTCTAAAAGCTCTCAGATCATGTTTTTTGCTGGACATTAATAATCCAATCCAAATTTATATTTTGAAAAAAGCCAATTCTGCTAGTTTATAGCAGACATTGGCAGATGTGTCTGATGTCATAAATTCTTGTTTTTTCTTTTTCCTTTTCCAGCCCTTTTAAATGCATTGCCTAACCACAGGAACACTCTGTTTTTATTGATCAGCCAGTCACTCTGAGTGCCTCTCCAGCTGAAAAGCAAGGTATAAACAAATTAAATAAAATAACTGTTTGAAGATCTTGGGCTAATCAATTTCCAGGATAACATGTCCTCCTTTTGTCTGCTGCCAGATTTTTCTGACTCATATTTAATTATACATTCACCATAGCCCACAATAACCCTCTCAGCCAGCTGTTTACCTGACCTTACATTCTAGACCTTATTAACAAATTGAAAGCAAACAAATCTTTGGATGCAGAGGAAGTCAGTCCAAGATTACTGAAAACTCTCGTACGAAATTGCAGATCTTAAAAAAAAAAATACAGAAAGGACCAGCTCTCCAAAATAAACTTCTGTGTCAGAAAACTGGCAAGTATAATGAAATATAATGTCAATTTTTTAAAAAAAGAAACTAGGAGAGATTCTTGAAATTGCAATAGGGTAAATTTGTGAAAGCAATGAAAGATAAAAGCAACAAGGTCTGTGCACAACAGAAATAGCAAACATTTTAAAACTTTTCATGGATTAAATAGGTGATATGTTTTAAAAGGACAATCTTGGCTGAAGATTCAACATAGTTTCTTCTGCAAGTGTTTCTTCAGATGTCTATGGAGATTCTCAGTCATCATGGTTGTCCTAAAGCTGCTTTTTTCAGGTGATCTTGAGCAAACAAATAAACCTCCAAATGGCTTCAATGACTCTCAGAAAGAGTGCTAATGACCAGATGACGGCAAGGCATATAAAAATCCTTCCATCCTCCACCATTCAGTCAGAACTGAAAAAGCTTCTTGGATGAAAAGCAAAACATCTTCAAGGAAAAACAAAATCGAGTTGCCTTTTTTGGGAAAAGAACCCCTTTGCTTCTTTAGATATATTTATGTGAATTTATATAAGCTTTTTGCCTTTTCCCATCTCTGTGCCTTTTATTATTATTTTTTCTACACTAATTCTCTCCTGCCCGGGAAAAAATATGATAGCAAGAAAAGATTAGAAGAATGAGAAGAACTATAAAATGTGGGGAAACAATGGACTTTTTCTGCTAACAGAACTAATGAAAAGGCAGAATACGTCTTCAGCAAAGCATAAGCATGTCCCACCACTCTGGACTGACCAGAGGAAAAAACCAATGGATGAATGAAGCTTGTCACAGGATGGCAATGATAGAATGTGTAACACTGAACAATTCATAGGGTAGATTATGCTGATCTTTCCATTCTCATCCTGCTGTAAGTCTCTTGCCTTCTTAAAGAGGCCCCAAAGTATGTATGCCAATAATCCAGGCTTGGCCCATGCTCCAGTTTTGAGGAATATTTTGTTCTCTTGTTGCTTCTTGGCCCCACAGGAAAGGCTATGTGCCAGAATGGGCATTCGACCAGCTTCCCAAATACCAGCTACACCTGATCATTTAACAAACCTCGAAATCTTTTATGGAAAGGCTTCAAGCAACTACGTGGTTCCTTTTTGGCTCTCAGTGAATCAATTTAATTTTAATGTAATTGGTGCTCTGTGGATCTTGTGATTCAGTAAACAGATTATAGAAGAGGAGAACAGCATTTGGTGTCTAATCCCAGGATTTAGACGTCTGAAAATTGGAGGGTGGATTTATCAGAGTATTATTCTTGTAATGTAGCTACTTTGCTCGTGGAATACATGGCACATAACATAAGCAATCCTCCTGATACTATTTTCAGTTCAAACCCCACTTTTCTTTTCACTGAACCATGGTGGTGTAGTAGTTAGAATGCAGTATTGCAGGCAAATTCTGCAAACTGCCTTCAGTTCGATTCTGAACAGCTCAAGGTTAACTCAGCCTTCCCTCCTTCTGAGATCAGTAAAATGAGGAGCCAGATTGTTGGGGGCAATATGCTGACTCCGTAAACCACTTAGAGAAAGCTGTAAAGCACTTTGAAAGTCTAAGTGCTATTAATATTACTATTGCTATACTTCTGACTGCTGCGATGATAGTTTTCTTGTCCTAACCTGGTTTACTAAGATGCTGGATAAAATTTGCTTTAAATCTATATCTTCATCTGTGAAGGCTATCCTGGAGAGAAATGAAATTTGGGACTTAAAGTAATAAGTGATTTTTCGGAGCCTTTTTAAGGCCAGATGTACTCTATGCTTGCTGAAAACTGACAGCACAATTTCCCTCCCTTTGATGTAAAAACAGTTGGGAACTGTCCCTTAGAGCAGAGGTCTCCAAACTTGGCAACTTTATGACTTGTAGACTTCAACTCCCAGAATTACTCTGGCAGCATGGTTGGCTGAGGAATTCTGAGAGTTGAAGTCCACAAGTCTTAAAGTCGTCAAGTTTGGAGAGCCCTATCGTGGAGCTTAAAATAGGCCAAAGGTAAATACAATAACCAAACTATCCCAAAATCCAGACCAAAAAAACAATCATCCACTACCACTTGAAGCAACTGCCTCAAGTGTGGGTTGCGGACAAGGCTCCCTGCTTCACTGACTACTGTACTTAATGGTGTCATTCTGGGGATCATCCAAAAGCACTAATTCAGCAGAAGGCTGAGTGTGGCATGGCTATTGCTGGGGGAGAGATATACGTAGGAATAATAGCAGTGGAGCACACTGCTACCTGATTACAGGCATTTAAAATAATCAAAGCCTTGTTGAAAATATTCAGACCACGCATCATTTCCAATGTTGGATTTCCCCCCTTATCAGTGGGAGCCTCTTGTGGAGTACTGTGAAGCCATTACCATGGCAACTCTACTGCAGTAGAAGTCATTTGAAGGCACAACAGGCTGTATCTTAACACAACACACGCCCCAAGCGGTGTTAGGGGTGTCTTACTCACACGATATTTGTTTCCAGAGTAAATCATCTGTGTACCAAGTTTAGTAGGACTAGAGCTCGCAGTCTTCTGGTTTTTAGGCCAGCATCTTAACCAGGACACCAATTCTAATTATCACCAAGCTCTCCTCCTCCAGGATTGGAGCAGGAAAGGGAGAGGTTTCAGTGATTATTTTGGTTGGGTTTGTGAGTTTTCCATTAAGTGAGGCTCTGGCATGTAAAAGAGTTATCCAGTGACTGGGAATGAAGCCCATCCCTTAGAGCACCCGAATGACTCACTAGTATCAGGACTCGTGTTGCAAAATGGATGGGTGGGGTTAAAGAAACAAATAAATTATTACTTATTTTCTTAAGAGAACAGATAGAAATAGAAGACAAAAGCAAAAGTTCTAAATACTATTCAAACATTTCAACCCAAACTACATTAAACTTAAATAGCAATAGCACTTACCATATTTTTCGGACAATAAGATGCACCGGTGTATAAGACGCACCAAGATTTTGAAGAGGTAAGTAAGAAAAAAGGTTTTTGTCTCCCCTGCCCCCAGGAGCACTCTGCAGGCTTCAGTAGGGCTGGGGGAAGGGGAAAATGCTCCCATTTTGGTGGAAAATGGCCCATTCTTCACAAAACTGGGGCATTTTCCCCTTCCCCCAGCCCTGCTGAAGCCTGCAGAGTGCTTCTGGGGGGCGGGGGAAGGCAAAAATGCCCCATTTGTGCGAAAGATGGCCTGTTTTTCTCCCATTTTTCACAAAAATGGGATCCGGGGGCGGGGCTTCGGGAGGCCAAAAATGGCTGTATTCGGTGTATAAGACGTGCCAACATTTCCACACTCTTTTAGGGGCGGAACATGCGTTTTATACTCCAAAAATACAGTATATACCGCTTCACAGAGCTTTATAGCCCTCTCTAAGCAGTTTACAAAGTCAGCATATTGCCCCTAACCAAAGGCCTCCCATCTGAGGCTCAATGACACGGAACTTCTCTTGTGTAAAACAGCAGGTGGGGAGGAGGCTCCCTCATTATAAACTGGAAGTGTTTGCTTGTGTTTCTACTTCAGACACTAAATGCTCATAGGCCGAGCTTGCCGGATTATTTCCCTTGCCTTTATACCAGATTTAGCCTGAGCCAAGTCTATGGACATGGAGCTAACCTAGTCGTCCTCTATATAAGAAGACAGGCAAGAGAAAGGAATTTTTCAGATGTAACTACCAGAATTGTTGATAACACTTTTACAGCATGACATTAACAGATGCTAAGTATATGATAAAACAAGATGACAGAAGGAAGAAATATTTTCCCTACATATAAGTTTTTATGGTGGGTATATTCATATACATCTGCACAGTGGAACTTAAGCAGAGGAGTGGGTTTAAAGGTTAAACTTCAGACATCTTCACTTAAGGTAAGTTTCCAATTCTGGAGAGCTGCTGTCAAAGTAGAACAGAGGTGGCAGTGGATGTAATTACTTTTCTAATCCCCTTTGATTAATGACATCATTTATTCTCATTTTTATGGGAAACACATGAAGCCTGTACCAACCTTTCTAATAGCCTTAGTAAGCAAATAAAATTCCACCCAGCCCTCAAATGGTGAGATGACTCCTAACTATCAAAAGGCCATCCACTTGCTGTAAAGAGACATCAGCTAATTTTGTGATTTGCAGTATTGTAGAGTGCCTCCAGACTCCGTTGTATGTATGCATCCCATTGGATTCTTGAAAGTTATTCCAAACATGCCAAGGTATTCCTAAAATAAATCAGAACATAGCAATAGCAATAGCAGTTAGACTTATATACCGCTTCATAGGGCTTTCACCCTCTCTAAGCGGTTTACAGAGAGTCAGCATATTGCCCCCAACAATCTGGGTCCTCATTTTACCCACCTCGGAAGAATGGAAGGCTGAGTCAAACCTGAGCCGGTGAGATTTGAACAGCCGAACTGCAGTCAGCTGAAGTATCCTGCAGTGCTGCATTTAACCACTGCACCACCTCGGCTCTAACAGAACCTGTACCCACTCACTCCAAACTTTGCCCACAATTAGATCCATATTGGCATTACTGCACAAGATCTATAAGAAGATCAAGAACAACTAGGTTCTCCACTCCTTGACTATTAAATACATTAAAGAAATCAATTTTGAACTTCACCAATTTTTGAATGAAAGCCATTTCCTGACTTCTGTACAGAATCTTCCAGTACTACCCAACCATTGTTGTTTTGATATACAGGTGTTAAGGACAAGATTTACATCACATTAATGATAATTAAGTGGCAGTAGAAGACATTTGAAATAACTTATGAGGAAATGGATTGTATGATCCCTCAGCCTTGTGTTACCTCACAGTCAGCCAAGGATTCCTTGGCTGCTGCTGACTCAGTAGGAAGAGAAGCCATTGCATGAAAAGAGAGGCCGGGACCAAGACTTTGGGAGTTTTCATTACCGCCATTATCCCTAGCCAAGGTCAACAGTTCTGCAGCTGTTGGGGCTGCTGACAGGCCTGATTCTGACGACTAAGTAATTTTCTAAAAAAAATCACTTCTGCTACACTCCCAGACCACAAGGAGCCTTTCAGTGTAAATACTAATTGAAGCAAAAGGATAAGGCTGTAGCAGGTGAAATGCATAGTCTGTGCAACTAAGATGCCTGCACAGATTCATTGCAAAGGTTGGAGCTGTATGATACAATATTGAATAAAGATGTTAGAGTGAACTTACTTTGTGACTGGGAAGCCACCATTGGGATGGTAGCAACTGAAACGGTGAGCCAAGCTCTTGCAAACTTGGATTGCTACTCTCTTAGTTTCTCTGGACCTCATCTCCCAGGTCTGTTTCCATTCAGTTCTTTCCTACACCTATAGACCAACTGTATCACTAGGCAATACAAAGGGACCCATGATTGAGTCACCATGTTGCTTTCACTCATCCAAATGCAAAGGGCAGGGCAGATCTGAAGATGATAACCTACGGCATGAGCCCACACACTGACTCAGCCACTGTAGGAGACAAGGAAGGAAGGAATGAAGACAGTTAGTTAATTCATTAGGATCCAAAGGAGACATGAGTAAATAGACTTAAAGTTATTTACTCCAAGACAGGCAAGTGTGGTTTCATGATAGAATCCCTTGGATACATGCTGAACCAATTTGTTTGCGCTTGGTCTTCAAGGACAGTCCTGCATAGAACAAATTGTAATATCCTAATTATAATGGCAAAGTGCTAAGTGAACATACATAGTGTTTCCTGATCCAGAAAGAGTCACAATTGGTGCACCAGATGTAAAGCTTCTCTAGTCACAGAGTGCTTGAGCAGGAACCATGAATCGAGAAAGAACCCTCAAATTGTGAGGCAGCTTTGCATGGAGGAACACAACTTCATCCAGAACCAAATATGTTGTATCACTATAATCAGAGGGCTTTGGTACCTACTATTCAGTTTTACTCTGCTCCTCCCCATCCTGACTTTAATATAAGATGGTGGAGATAGAGGTCAGCATCTCTACCTCTTCCACCATATCACCTATTCAGCCAGAGGCAATTGATTTATGTCATCTACATATTGATAACTCATCCCATGCTGAACAACATTAAGCCAAACCTGGAAGCTCATGTAAGAAGAGAGGGGGATCCAAACTCCGCAGCACCCCATAAGTGAATAACCACCATTTGGCCTTTTTCCACCCTTCGCCAATTGAAACAAAACAAGACCCACATTCCCAACACTTGCAACTGGTCCAACAGGATACCATGATCAATAAGATCAAATGCCAATGATAAAAATAAGCAAGATCAAAAAGGTCACATTCCCCCTATCTCAGGAGGGGATAAACTTACAGCCCATGTGCTGGATGCATCACGCACTGGCCACGTCCATACCCACTTTAATGAAGATGGAAGTCATGTGACGATGCCATGACGACACCCTGCCCTTTCCTAATCTCACCTGAAGTTATCAAACAGCAATCAATACAGTTTCAATTGGATAGCAAAGCCTGAATCCAAACTCAGATAAGGCTCTAGATAATCTGGATCCTCCAGAAGTCTACATACATGGAATAGCTTTGTTATCTGTTTCTAATTTCTTTACTTGTGTGAGTAAGCAATTGTTTGTAGTTAGCTTGTGTCAACTTGTAATTAGTTACTGGCAGTTTTCTTCAGCATCTTGTATCAATCTGAAAGGATATGAAAGGAAAAAGGAAAGAAAATAGATCAAAGGGAGGGGCTACTTTATGCTCTTTAAAAATTGTACCAAAGCAGAACAAAGGTTCATGTTTAACATGGCTGTTCAGGCAAAGCAAGGTTTCTTGGCATAAATCTGGTTGGTTGGTTGGTTGGATGGATGGATGGATTGACTGTTCTGCAGATTGTTGTAAGTGAAGTGCTCCAACTGCAGGATGCCCTAGATCAGAATTTCTCAACCTCAGCTACTTTAAGATGTGTGCCCTTCACCTCCCCAACTGCCATGGAGGAAGAGGCCAATATCTGAGGGCCAGTTTAATTTCTAGCTGATTTATGCATGCCACTCAAGTGTGGAAAAGTCTCAACTTGCCCCGGTTTCCTTCAGAGTAAGCCAGTTTAAAACTGCATTAGATAACACCAAGTCGGGATGGTAGGCAAACTTGCATTTTTTTCCTCTTGACTGTTCTTTAAAGAAGCTAGTTTCCATATAAGCTGTCATCCTTCTATCATGTTTTGACATTCTGCATTTTAAACAGCTCTTTTTTATTTGCCAGAAACACAATAACAACAGTATTCCCAAACTGATCTCTCTAGAAGTATTCCTTCCCTCAGGACTAATGCTGTTTATCAGCAATATATTTCATTTCCATACACAGACTTGCAAAACGATACTACAGATGTACAATTTTCCACGGAGACATTGCCAATCCCACTGAACTGAGTTTGATGTTCAGGTCAAGACAAATCTTGGTCTCGTGCCAAGGGTTCAGGAAGCCTATTGGCCAGCATTCTGCTAGATTTTCATGAAGAGGCCCAACCTGACAGATCCTAGCAGACTTCCAGTAAAAAGATAGACGGTCACTGATCAGGGGAGCAAAGAAGTACCAGCCAACCGGAAAGCCTCATAATGTTCTGGAAAGGCCTCCAGAACAAGCAAGAGAGGAGAGGCCTCCACCCAATAGCCTCATTTGTATGCAGCTGCTGATGGCAACCAACAAACACCAACCAGCCTGGAAAACAAAAATCGTTCCAGACTGTTGAGCTCAAGCTTAAAATGTTCCAAAAACAGATGCCCAAATCTCCTTCTGGCCAGTCCCGATTATTCTCTCTGGAGCTTTAGATGCCACCTTCCTCAACACGATATCCACTTAGTATGTTTAGTGCTGTGATACTGAAAATTCCCATGGGGGACATGTTAGATGGGGTTTCTGGGAACTGAAAAGCAGCAAGGTTGAGTATATGAGAGAATCTGTTTAGAATGAGATGCATTACTGGAACCAGTGAATTGTTTTAATATGTTCCAATTTGGAAGTTTAGTCACGAAGCAGAAAAATGTATTGCACTAAATACCTTGACTAAATATATACTTGTGTTCCAAATTAAAAAGCAAAGATAGAAAAGGTATTATGAATGAATTCAGCCATTAGGCAGTTTCAAGCATAGAAAGGTCTGAGACAGAACAGTAGAATAAAAGGGCATTCAGAATATTCATTATAGATGATTATAATGAGTTCTTGGTTGGTTGGCACATTCATGAACTTTGTTTAGCTATGGAAGTGTTTTGCTGTTGCTATCTTCTGGGGTATTTTGGATGGTCCTCCATTTAAATACAAGCCAAGTTTGATACTGTGAGCTTCCAAGATTAAAGTAGGCCAGGAGCTGCTATCATTCATTCCTCTCATTTATGAGAGATACTGAAATGTTTCTCAGCATTACAGCTCCCTCTGTCTGTAAAAGCAAAACACAACAGCTTAAAAAAAAACACGAGGTAGTGGAAAGTTGAGTTTTATGAGCTTTGGGGATGGGAGGTTTTAAGAGGCAAGGTCTTTATTTACAAACAATATAAAAAGATAACAAAAAACCCAATCTAGTTTATGGGGCTTGGTATTCAAATGAGTAATCAGATTCAAATCTCTATAAGGATTAAGGTATCTAATTCATCCCTTACATTCCCCACCTTAAAAAATATAGCCCAAATATTTTAGCCTTATGCATTTTGAGACAGCTTGGGTTGCACCGCAATTGGGCCACTCTTAAAAGTTCAGATGAAATCTATTTTTGTGCAGGTTTGTGACTTTCAAGATGCGATCCCAGCAGAGAATTGTTCTTTTCTTTCTTCTGAGACAACCCTTGGAAGACTTGAGCAGCTGCAGCTACATTAAATAAGTTTTCACTCTCATGTTGCAATGTTTCTGATCTGACAAATGACCAAACTCCACCTCACCAAGCCACCTGAATGTTCCAGTCTTCAAATAGGTTATGCAGATCTCAGCTACTGATTTTGACTGAAATTTATTTCTTTAAAGGTTTCCCTGTCCAGTCATGTCCAACTCTAGGGGCGGTGCTCATCTTAGTCAAGGGAGCCAGTGTTGTCCGAAGACATTTCTGTAGTCATATGGCCAGCACGACTATGCACAGAGATGCATGGAACGCTGTTACCTTCCCACCAAGTGGTACCTATTTATCTACTTGCATTTGCATGCTTTCATGGGGCAAGTAACTGAAGTTCATGCCGTTTAGTGGCACCCAGGGTCTTAAACCTGGGGTGTCAGCTTTCCTGCTGACAAGCTCGGTGTCTTTAATGCTGAGACATCACACTCTCTTTTATTGCTTTAGCTCCAGCCAAATATAAATCAAAATAAATCAAAATAAATCATTCACAAACTAATATATACAAACACCATCACTTTACATGCAATTATTTATCCAAATTAGTTCACAAAACAAGGGGAAAATGTTTTGTTGTAAATTAAAAGAATCAGAATAAGATTCCCAAGAGACAAATCTATGATTAATTTAAATATTTAACTGATGTTGTCTACTGGTAGCTACTTTTGTGAGCCTAGTTACGTGGGACTGCTGCATGAAGCAAAACAAATGTGATTTGTAGGCATGAGATTGTTAGCTGGATGGATGCAACAGAAAGTTACCCAAAAGTTCCTTTGATCTAAATAAATTCATTAAATTTAATCAGTTAAATTGTATGTTTTTTGCTTATTCAACATAACAGGTCACATGATAGCAACTTCAACTTAAGAAATAATCAACAGATTTTTTTAAAAAAATGTATTCAAGATTTGCCATGGGATTTTAATCCAATTTCAAAAATTCAAAACTTTAATCTTAAATCTAAAATGTTTCAATGTATCCCTGGAAAGCAATTTCAACCAAACTTGGTACACAGATGACTTCCTCTCTGGAAGAAAATACTGTGGGGATAAGACACCCCTAACGTCTCTTGGGATGTGTGTTCTGTTAAGATACAGCCTGTTATGCCTTAAAATGGCTTCTACCGGACTGCCGTAAAATGGTTTCTACTGTACAGCGCAGTGGAGTTGCCATGTTAAAGGCTTCACAATACTCCACACGGGGGCTCCCTCTGGTAAGGGGGAAAATCCAACATTAAAAATTACATTTTCAACATGACTGATTATTTTTGAGGACTAATGCAAACGGCTTAGTGAAAATATCACAGACAAGAAGCCATTTCTAAATCAAGATCAGAAAAAAGCATACCAAATGATCATGGATCAGCTAGCAAAACAACAAGGTGGTATCACTTTTCTTGACGCTTCTGGGGGCGTAGAGAAACATTTGTAACTAATTTAATTGTCGCCAAAATCAGGGCTTTTCTTTTCTACTATAGGATTAGGATAAATACCTGAGCAATGCCGGGTTATCAGATAGTACGTAATAAAAAGATATCTAAAAGTAGAATTTATCCCAATTCACTATCTTGAAATTACCTTCTTCAACACCTCTGAGAAAGGTTGGTACTGTTCAGAGAAGGCAAGAAAGTTATGCAATTGAACAGATAATCACTTGATGTTTGCCAGGTAAGCAATTTCTCATCACTCCTCTCTCTTCCTCTCTGATCTCCTACATGTGTGGCTGCTTAAACAGATCTTACAATGTTCAAGCCAATATCTTATGACTAAAAAGATGGGGAAAGGGGAAAACAGAGAATGCATTATTTAAGGGGAATAATAGCACAAATTTCTGCCAATATATGCAGAGAAACATTGCAGATCATAATTTGTCCACGTGTTTCAGCTCAGTAAGAGGAATCCAAATTATCTAAAATTTAAAAAACCCATAGACAATCATAGGTTTAAATAGTTTTATGTGTCAGTTAGAACAAGATTCAGGTGAAGACAGAAGACAATTATATACAGATGGTTGAATCCTTCAGAACAAAATCACTGAACTTGGGGAAACTGTCTGGATGACTTCCAGTGAAAAAATAACAGCAGTCTCAGCAATGAACATTTATGTAAGGGTAACAACAGCTCAACAATTTAGTTGCAGGATATAACCCAAAGCCAACAACATAGTACATTAAAAACAAAAAAAATATACATGTCCTCTAATTGGTTAAAGATGTTCTATTATTCAGAAGAATCCCTTGAGTCACCTCTTAAAATTATTTTGCAGAAAAGTTGATATTTCCGGAAGTTTAAAGTAATCTTTAGTAAAAATGGAAAATTTATACTGAATGTTTAGAAATTATTTAGAATCATTTCTCCCACTTTGTTCATCCTCTCACTTTCCCAAAGTCAATGAGAACAAGGAAGGAAACCCTTGTTCCAAAGCAAAGAGAAAGGAAAAGGTCCCAGATTGTGTTGCATTGAAATCCTGATCATGCTAGTCTCCGGAATCAAAGTAGTCATTTTACAAGCATGTCATAGTGCACAATGAATACAATAAAAGATTATCACTCTTACAAAGCCCAAATGGTTAGAAACCTAAAGAAGCCACCTTTTAAAAATACTGAACTTCCTGGAGGGAGATAAGTGCTCTTTACACTAGGTCTCATCTTCCAAAAATAGTATTAAACAGCCAGACCATCTGAGACAATACAACTGGGACATGATGCTGTGTTAGGAACTATTTAGCTTGGCTTTTATATATATAAACATTTGTCAACTATCTAGGTTAATATTAATCAATATGCTATTTGGAACTCTTTAAAAATGAATGATTTTATAAGAGAATGAGAACAGCAATGTCGAGCCAAATTTTGTGTAAAGTCTCAAAAGGAAACAAACTATATTTGCAATGGAAGTCTGCCAAGTTATTACTGAAAATGTAATATTCAGCAATTTCAACCTGCTGAAAATCAGTTACATTCTGTGAAATCAATGATTAGATACATGTATTTGTTTCTTTGTGGAAAACAATAGTCTTTGTTCTGAGTAATTTGTAATAAGACAAAGTTGCCAATAAAAGTATTATGTTTAGTGTACGCAGTATTACCCTTTTCATAAATCAGCTTAATTTCTGGGGATTTTTTTTAGTGTAAACACACACTGACTAGTATGCATCTTTCTTTAAAAGATGCTGAAACCTCATCTGGAGACCCAATACATCTTGGAAGTAAGGTCCAAGATCCAATGCTGCTTAACTAGATTTCTGTTAGCACTATTTTCTCTTCCTGCATGCTCAAAAATGCTGCTTCGGAGAGTGTTGGAGAAACCATTGTGGAAGATTTCAGGAAGGCATGGAACCCTACACAAGCATACAGAACCAAATTTCAGTGTAGTTTTGTATGTTTTTTAAAAAATAATAATTTTGGAGGTTCCTATTGAGCATCTGTAACTTCTAATGTGACAGAATTTTAATGCTGATGAACCTTGAACTACTTTGAAGGCATTTTCTAGGATTATTTAAGAACTTTAAGCCTTTGGAGAAGTTAAGGCCAGCCTTTAACTTTTCCTGCATGTTCTGTGATAACACCGCAGAAAACAAGCAAATACAGTAAAATATGGTAACTCAACAAACCTAATTTTTTTCTCCAACATCCTGCCAGAAGCTCTCTAGTTGTGGACTCTATAGAGATTGTAGCCAATACCATTTTCCCTCATAATTTTCTTTTATACTGAGGCACTTGTTCAGATAAAGAAGTTCCACCTTATATTTTTCCCTATTGAGGCTAAGCAAACAGTTTTCATATCTAAGGATCCTGACTTCATATGCAATAGCTATACATTTCAGAAGATGTCCTGGTATTGCCACAAGACAGAAAACAGACAAAATCCCCCAAGAAGAAAAAGGTGGGTAATGCTACATTGAGAAAGCAGCTTACTACCTTTTGTTGTTTTTTTAATTTTTGCTTTTTACAGGGGGAGGGGGGGGTTGATGTTCAACACAAAGAACTATTACATGCTGCTGGTCAGAAAAGAACCTAAGAAGTAGACCTTCTGAATGCTCTCTTGAATGGCGAATCAACAGTGGCAGCTTTCCTTGCTTCTCTACTATTCCAATGCAAACTCTGGGCAGGCAAAACGAAAACAAAAAACCCCACAACCCATATAAAGCTCTGCATCAGGATCACAAGGAACCCAAACATAACAAAAGCAGCCCAAAAGTGAATTCTTCTTTCCTCAAAGACGGCACCAGGTTTTGCAGTGTGCTACAAATGCAAAGCAATGCTGATTGCTGAGTGAAAGATCTTTTGGATTCTAGCCAAGTATAATAACCATGGAAACATAGCTGTTGTGAATTCAGATTTCTAAGGGACGAGAGGTATCAAATTGTAATTGGTGCAACCAGGTACCCAAACAACCAAGGAAACTTAAAAAAAAAAATGAAACTCCAACACAATGACGCATATTTAAAAGATAATGGCAAAACATTCCAGATCTGCTCCCCAGGAAAATTTAAGGCAGAAACTGATTTTCTGGCTCAAAGCCTCTTGAGTGTAGCCTTCTCCTCAAACTATCCTGGAAATATAGACACCCCGAAATCCAGCCTCTCCAGGAAGTAAGACATCCTAATAGCTCTGGAGTCACAACTGATGGTTTCAGAACTTTAACTGGAATGATCTGCCCAGGAAAACGAACAGATACTCTCTGCTCACAATAAAACAAGTAAAGAGACTCCCAATTTCATTTGCTTATGTTTGGCACCCTGAGCAAAAGGCTAAGATGTCACAATTCATCTTCCTCTTCCACAAAGAGGGTGCCTAGATTTACATGAAGTCATCGGAGTCATTGCCATCCTGTGAAAGGAAAGACAAAAAATGTGTCAGAAGGGATATTTTATGATTTTAACATTTTAGGCCACTCAGCACCACAGATTTAATATCAGAACACTTTTCTCTCTTTTTCTTCCAGTTAACTGTTGTAACTTTCTCAGAGAAAGAAATATTGAAAACACATTCTTCCATTCCTATGATCCCAAAGGTTTGCAAACATTTTCATCTCACAGCACACATCACATGCAGAAATGGCATCCTAAATGTCAATTTATTGGAGGCATTCTTTGTATGGAAAGGCTGTAATCAGTGGTGGGTTTCCTTTTTTCTCACTACCGGTTCGCTCGTGCATGCACAACCTCCTAACCGCCACTACTACCAGTTCGCCCAATCTAGGCTGAACCAGGAGCAACCCACCTTTGGCTGTAATACCTGAAACATTTTAGTGCAGACAAGAAGACAAAGCTGCACAAAATTATAAATGATGTGGAAAAGTGGATAAAAAAAAGTTTCTTTCCTTGACTTATAATAAGGGAATTTGAGGATTGTCCAAGGAAGCTAATTAGAGGAAATTCAGGACAAATAAAAGATAATACTTTTTTAAATCAAGTACATTAGTAAGCTGGCATTTATTTTCAAAAGAGTAATTGATCCTTTAAAAAATTATATGGAGTGTAATGCTATCAATTACTATTAGATATAATTGCTAGGCATGACTTAGGCAAGACTTAACTATGGGAAAAGAATGATGGACTGCATCAAAAACACACCTGGTTAGAAGTCATATTCTCTGCTTTCATTAAGGAAGAGTAATTTCTGTAAAAAGAAAACAAATAGATTTTCATTATTAAGGTTAAATAATTAATATAAATGGGAATTTTGCCAGTGAGGTAAGACTCAACGTGAGTGACAATAACAGAAAAAAGTAAGATTGTAAATTATAAGGTAAAAGTCTAAGTGTAGAATAAAATTGTGACAATTAGCATTCGTGACTAGATTTCAAATTTCAGTTTCTACAAATTCGAAAGTGGTTTGGCTTGAATGCTAAGCATAAGACTTATACAATGGAGAGTAAGATGCTGGCATGCTTATTTACTGAACTTTAAAACTTTACTTGTAATATGGCCAATTGGAAACTAATACTGGCAGTGTCCTTTGATTGAACCACGTACCAATAGCAGCTCTTGCTGAATTTACCTTCAAAATCTCTCAAACGAAACAACCTGAAAAGATTCCTGTAAACTCTAAAGGCACAAAGCTGCAATACAGAAAAACAAACTACAGGTATTCCTTGCTCGATGACCACAATTGGCACCAGAATCTCAATTATTGAGCGAAGAAGTCGTTAAGTAAAATCTGCACGTAACTGCTTTGCTCAGCAACCATAATCCCAGTACTCCTGGTTACACTTGTTAAGTGATCTCCTGGATCATTAAGCAGACAGAATGAAAGAGCTGCCTGCCAAAGGATTTTAGCTCCACACAGAGCTGAAACTCTCCCAGCTGGTACCCGTTTCATTCTTAAACATTCTGTAGTCTGTCAAAGGACTTCAGCTCTCCTCTGGCATGGAAGGGAAGTCCTTGGTGAGGGCTGCAGGAATGGAGCTGAAATCTTCAGGATTTCTCTCTTGGGCATAAAAAAGTTAGGCTTCCAATATACTGCTATTAAATGATATAAAAATAAGCGAGTTAGAATCATTGTGTCATATATTTCCTGACCAGTCCTGCCCTTTGTTGAAGGACTGACAATTTCTCAGATAGGATACATTTTGAGACAACTATTCTGAAATAGCAGAATGTAGTTGACCAGCAAGAAAATATCAAATTGGACCAGTACCATTCTACATACTGTGCAATTACAGAAACTGGCCACCCTGGTTGTCTGCAAGGAACTTCAAAAAAAAAGGGGGGGGGAGGAAGGAGCAAAGGAGAATATTTTGATTAGCAGACTATATGGCTAGGACAGGCTGCAATCCATTCCCCCCTAAGAAATTAATTAACTAGTTCTTACATTTCTTCCATTAAAACTTACATTTGTAACAAGGTTGCATGTGAGCATTTTGCTGATTGTACAGCACAAACGGTTAACCTGCAGCATCATTAGGAAGAAGCTGAAATCTTGGCATTAACTACCATTATTAGAAAGTTTTATTTAAAATTATTTGGAACTTTAGGGGCACAGAAGAGAAATCAAGTAAGAGTTGGGCTGGGATCCAAGCGAGATGTTGAAGAAGCCAAATCACCTCCCTTCACAATTTAAAACAAAACTTTTCCATGACTTGCTGAACATCCAAACTTATGGGTACTGTCTGTGCTTATCAATCGAATCAGACCTTCCATAGCTGTCCATTCTAGGGATAGCAAGGAAGGAACCTGTTTCCTCACTCACCTAAGTTCTTCCAGTTCCTTTTTCTTTTTCATTTCTTCCTTCTCCTTTCGTTTTATCTCTTGGATCTGGGCCTTTTTCTCATTCCTGTCCTCCCTCTCACGGGCTTCTTTCTCTGCAGCCAGGTCTGGGAATCGTTCCACTTTGGTCTTTTCCAATCGGTTCAAAATCTCATTTATCTTCTTCTCCACTGTCACTATCTTCACCTTGGAACAGGAAAGAACTGTAATTCTTATAAAAAATGTAGTTGGAATTAATTTTGAATACACTAAGATTTCAATTCCCTGGGGCAACACTGATGTAGAAGCACTTCAAATGGTCATGTACTTGGAGAGCCAATATTTTTACATATACTAAGAAAGTGGACATTTAAGAGATATTGAGCCAAGGTGACGCAGTGATCAGAGTGCAGCACTGCAGGCTACTTCAGCTGATTGCTAGTTCAAATCTCACTGGCTCAAGACTGACTTATCCTTCCATCCTTCCAAGGTCAGTAAAATGAGGACCCAGATTGTTTGGGGCAATATGCTAACTCTGTAAACCGTTTAGGAAGGGCTGTAAAAGAAATATGAAGCAGTATGTAAGTCTAAGTGCTTATTGCTTGCTTAAGTACTTATACAATTAAGATTACTACAAAAATTATTACAGAAAGGTCACACCTGTCACTGTTTGTTTTTACTATACATTGACTGTTACAAGCACCAAGTCATCAAAGTAAAGCAATCATTCAGAGAACTTTGATTTGATGATTTTAATAGTTACTTCTAACTGTGCAA
This sequence comes from Thamnophis sirtalis, assembly GCF_051295495.1. Lineage (NCBI taxonomy): Eukaryota > Metazoa > Chordata > Lepidosauria > Squamata > Natricidae > Thamnophis > Thamnophis sirtalis. The sequence goes on along the minus strand of NW_028261386.1, from coordinate 23,052,582 downwards.
TGTTTTGATTCTCAGACTATGGATTAAAATTGTATTTGGCACCACAGATATAGGATGGATGTCAAGGACACCGAAATGTTTTCTATCCATACTGCAAAATAAAGGAAAAGAAAAGAAGCATGAGAATTTGAGATTGGGATAAGGAAACTTGGATCGGGTTTTCAATGCTTCCAGAAGCCATCAGAAACCCTCTGAAAATAGATTTCAGATTTGTTTCTGCCTTTCAAAGTAGAGCTTTGGAACATTGGAGAGCAATTGCTAATTTAAGAAATCCAATTAAAGAAGAGAAAATTCTGAAACTTTGGTTGCACACTATTGGTTATCAAAGTACAGACCGGCAGGAAACCACCATTCCTTCCAAATACTGTTACATACTCAAACCCCATAAAGTCAATGCAGAAAGAAAATTTCTGAAGGCTGTTCTACTGTGAGGCCTTAAAAAGGGAGAGAACCCATGGTCGTATTGACCAGAATATTCTGATTGTCCTAAATTCACTTCTAAATGTTAGTGACAGATGTTCTTTTGGAACAGCGGGACACTATCCTGAGGTTCACCTAGTTCACCAAATAAAAACATTAAGGCAGTAACTTTCTGCTTTCACTTGGTTAAAAATACATTTTGAAAAATGCAGGGGCCTCCCATCTTTCATTCACAGCCCTCTGATGTCACTGGAAAGGACTTATTTTTCCAGGCTCAGGATATTAGATCACTCTGCTGAAAATAATGTAGGAAGCCTTCAAAGTAGCCAACATGCCAAATAGCCAGCATGTATGTTCCCATTTGGAAAAAAAAGGATACTTGCTGTCCTTAGCCCCACTGACCCCTTCATTGGAATCTAAACAACCCTGAATTGAAGTCACATGCACATGTTAGGCCTGTGGATAGATGCTAGATTGAAGCTTTGTAAACTTTGTTACTTCTACTTCTGTAATTGCTGATAGTTTCAAAATAGGTGGGAAGAAGCCCCATAATTTCTATGTGATTTCAGCCAAATTTCACATATTCATGCAATTGACAACTACTTTAACTCCATATTTATTCTCAAGAAAATAATAAACATTATACTTCTGTATTATGTTCTTTATAATGTTCTGTAATGGCTGGCTCTCAATGGAATTTTTTCCATTGGATTTCTCAGGTTCTTCTACCTTTAAAAAAAATATTCAGTGATAAAACCAAGTCCTTCAGCAATGCTCTTAGCTTTTCTAAAATAAGTTGGCTAAGAGTCTATGGAGATTCTCAGTCAACCAGGCCATGGTTCTTCCAAAGGTTGGCTAAGAATAATTCAGCGACTGGATTTCTACCAAAAGAAATAAATACATAGAAATAAAAGCTTCAAAAGGTGATAGATCACATACATTGTAAAGTTTTTTTTAAGAGCTTGGAAATCTCAGTTGAAGGAGAAACAGCAAACATAAAGGCATGAGTCTTCCTATTTGAAAGATACTTGCTATTTTTTTTTCTAATTATTGTATGGCATTTATTTTACTATGGTTGCTGAAGATATTTCTCCAAATTTCTTTCATGCTTTTATTTTCCATTCTCTCAGAATTGCATTTCTAAGTCTCTAAAGGCAAAGAGAAACAGTAAAAAGACCAATTTAAATTAAATCATTTCACTGGTTGGTCCTTAAGTCATGCTGGGGGAGTAACACAAAAGCCTTTCCCAGACCTAATTCTGTAAGTTTTTTTTAAAAAATCTAGGACGGCAGAAGCTGATGGAAGACCTTGCATCATATGTTTTTCTACCAAAACACTTCTCCTCTCCCAGGTAAACAAAGGTGATCATAACAATCCATTGAGAGAACTGTTCCCAGCAGTTTTGGATAACCTTCTGAAACTATAGAGATTATAACAGCAAATATAGCTATTAGCCAAAGATGATTGGGATGGAGCTTCATTGGTCAACTCTTGTTGGTACCCTTAACATGGTTGTTTATTCTGTCCTTCCAAGAAAATACGCATGATATGCTTTGTTGTTTCTTTTTTTTTTTTTTTTAACCAAAACCAATTCTTTCTATTTTTATTTTTTGCAACTGGAAGAGCCAAATTTAGTGAACTGTTATATTTTTAAATTTTATCTAAACATTTATTCTAAACACAGGAATATTAGAACTCAAGTCAATCATCTTGCAATCAAGTTACTAGAAATAAAGGGAAGCCATGTATAACCAGTTGCTACAAAAGGCATCATAATTTAAACATTGGTAACGTTTCTCACACAATGTTATTCATTAGGAGTTTACCTGAGCATCATATTAGGGAACCGAATAGTTAACAGTGGGGCAATGTTGTTGACCCCTTTGCATTGCAACTTGCAAAGGTTCCAAACAATATCAGATCTCCAATGCAGCCTCAGGCTTTCCATGGGCTAGACCAGCTTTAATATTACTGGTGAGAGAAGAAGCCAAAGATGTTTCTGCTTTCCCACATACTTTCTGCATTTTACAGATGATTAGCAAAGTCTCCCATTAGCTTCTTGGTCTGCTGGATGAAAGTAGCTTGAAACCTTTGGAGAGATCAGGGAAGGAATAAGATACTTACATCCTTTTGTCTATGAAAACCAATCTGGCCCACATCCATGTCTGCTGTTTTCTTTAGGTTGGCCCATGGGGTATATACTATATTGACATTATTCATTTTGCAGCCTAAAAAAGAGAGTAATTATACAGAAAAAGAGTAATTATGCCCATTTCTGGCCATCTTTCTCAATACCTTAATTAGGATCAAAAACATTTACATAGTACGAATACAGTATCTACAGCTAAGCTATTTTCCAAGAAACATGAAATACCTTTTGTGTTTCCAATTATGTAAAAGAGGCAGAAAGAGTGGGAGATCTCATCAGCTCCCACAATACTACCCAATTATGCTATATCACATCTGCTAAAAATTGAGACTCAGAGCAACTGACTCCTAGCTCCAGTTGTTCCCAAAAAGGTACTAGTTAGAGACTCTCAATCATTCATCTGTCTAACTCCTGCAGGAACAGGGAAGCAATGCCAAGAATTAAAGAGAAGTTCCAAGATTCTCAGGATGAAGTTTTGAAAGACAACAACTGAACAAACCATCTGCTTCCCATGATATAGTCAAGGCACGAAAGGAGCATCTAAATATAAGTCATAATTCAACAGTTAAAATCCTCCGCGTACAGCCCTACACATTTTGCTATTATTCGTTGGCTTTGAAGCATGGAGTTTGTTTATTCAAAACTGACATAAATGGAAAAGAACTCTGGATAATGCAACATTTATTGTTCCACACATATCTATTTTTTGAGGACATACTTAGACTTTGAGTAGCATACCAAAGGCTACCTTTCAAAAATGACTGTAGGACAAGGACTAGGTTTAATTTAAAATATTGAACATTTTTCTTCTATCCCAGTGGTTCTCAACCTTTTTCTTCACCACAGACCCCCTTTAAATACTTTTTGTGGTCATGCAGCGTGGCCTCAGACCACCAAGACGTAAGTCAAGATTTAAAGCACTAGACTGTATCAAATATTCACAGACTCCCTGTGACATCCTGGTATCTCCAGGGGTCCACAGACCATAGGTTGAGAACCACTCTTTTATCCTATTAAAAATCACTATACAATTTGATGGCAATTTTGGAGCCATCTGGGAGGCTGCATACAAGCTCTTGGGGGATTTTAGACTGTTTTACTCTGACAGGAATTGGATTAAAAGGCTCCATATTCTTTACTATTTAATCATTTTAGTTTTATCCATATTTCCTCCCAAAAGCTCAACAATAAATTTGTACTTAGCCCTCAAAATACCTGAATTATGATTTGGTCCATGAAATTTTTGACTGATGATTTGAAACTGGGACTCGTTTTGTGTTTGATTCCCTAATATTGTATTGGGCCTTTTTGAACACTTACTCTGTAACCCATTTTGTATTTGCCTAGAATGCCCTCTCCAATTATTGAGATATGACCCAAGTCAATGTAATGAATGCAGATACAGCAGGATAATTTTTTTAAAGAATTATGAGATTATACTGAGGCTTTTTTTTAATCTTATGCCCATGGTGCTCTAATATTTCCTCAAGAAAAGTTTGTAGAATCTAAGGCACAGATCTGGTTTTCAAGACTAAAAAACATCTTTAAGAGTTGCTTGGTGACCTATGGTATAAGAGATCGTACTTTATAAGCATTCGGCTCAATTTGTTATAGGTTTCATGCAGTATCCCTCTTGATATAAAACAGAACAGAGTACAAACCTCAATTTTCAACTGCTCATATCTCCTAGAGGGCAAGCAGGCAAACCCAGCAGTTGTAAAGTTCTAGGTCTGGAATTTTGAGCAAACCAGAAAAATAGAAGCATTCCAGAAACCCAAGAACTTCTGGATTATAAAATAACACAGGGAGGGAGGGAGGGAGGGAGGGAGGGAGGGAGGGAGGGAGGGAGATCCCCATGGGCACCTGATGAGATCTGAAGTAGGAGAAGAAGATGGCTTACAGAGGCAACTACTTGAATATTAACCCGAATATTGACCCATGTATAAGAGTGTCTTTTCTCTGTTCAACACACTGGTACATCAGATGGACAGATGCTAGATCAAAACAATCTGTTGGGGATAGGGTAAACCTGGAATTTAAAGAGCATGTAGTGGGCACGCTTAAGGTAGGCATAGATGTTCACAGAAATGATTGTCATGGGAGACATGACTGATCACAAAACATAAATTTATCACTATGCAAACTAATCTAGAAATTCTTTACCGTCTCTGGAGGAACTCTGAGGAGCCAACAACATTCTTGTATGTAAATGCAGTATGATGGTTGAGTTTTACCTTGTAGCATTCCATTTTTTTTAAAAAAATCTTTTAATAAAAACTAAATAGGATAAGGAACTTGATGAGCACTAAGGAAATTATCTGGAAGTTACTTGAACCCACAACTGCAACATTGCCTATTTCTGTGCTACACTCTATCCTGTCTTCAGTTACAATTTGACATCTACCTGGCTGAAACTACCATAATTACAATTGAACCTTATGCTTTTGCTAGGACTATCTTTTTCATATTTTGAAATATCCAAATGATTCATACTGTTCTAGGCTCTGAAGCTTAGGTATTCTTTGTTAATCCCACATTCAAAAGCTGTCCTCCTTGACTCCCCACTCAAAATCCTTTTAATACTTTTTGACTCACTTTCTTATATAGGCAAAACTTTACCTTGAATGCTGTTGGCCTTCACAAGCTGTGCACAATCTATCAAAACCTCCTTAGGAATATCATCCACTGTTTGCCCCTAAAATAAATCAAGGTGGATATGAGCATCCTAGGTGTGGGAATGCAGAGGACATGCTGTGAATAGTTTCACAGTCCCTTGCACTGAACTTATAGATACATAAACAAAAATGCCAATGGCTTAAAAGGAGTAATAGTATGATATAAGCTTTCCTGGACTAGAACTCATTTCGCGCAAATTATGCACTGGACTGGAAATTTAAAATACTGCATCATTAAAATTGTGTTGTTCTATATAATGCTACAAGATTATTTGCTGCTATTGTGATGAACAATTTTACTACAGTATTTTTTTAAGTACCTTGATCTTTCTTGCACACAATTAAATCAGTTTATGACAGATTTCACATGTCATACCAAGCCATTCATTTTTAAATCGTGGTTTGTAGACAAAAGATATAATTACTCTGGCTTCACTAACTGCCATAACTCATACAAGCATATCATGCAAGCCATAATTGTTAAGCTGATGAATGGTACAAATCAAAAGCAAGAAAACCATATAGCTCACTATCACATCTTGCTTAGATGTTTTGAGAATAAAACTGATTGTATGTTCCATGACTGAAATCCCAGAGTTTTGCCTATCTAAACTGCATGAGTCCAGAGCACTATTTGATTAGACTCCTTTGGATAATTTTGTTTTTAAGGCATAAGGATGTAAACCAGTATACTTTTTTCAGTTCTTATTCCACGTAGCTTACTATGCCTAGTATGAAAATTATGCTCAGCTGAATCCAAAAATAATTTTAGTTTGATAAATTTCTGGAAGTCTTCCAACACTGAAAGTAGAATTCTAGACATGGTCCACACATTAAAAAAAATATCAAACCACTTTCGCAAATGTTCAATTGGGCCGTTCTTGAACACTGTAATGTTTTTGGGAAACTGCAAATTTCTGCCACTAGAAAAGGGAGATTTCGTACATAGTTATTGGTTTATAACTCTGCATAATTTTGGGCATTGTTGTTATGTAGCTATGAACGCACCATCCCGCAACTTTTCATGGATGCATGTAACTGAGCAAAACAAGCAAAGCTGGCCAGTTACCTTTTGTAGCCGGAGGTAGACATGTGCTGAGGAGAGCTTGTCCACATGAAACCTAGACAAAGTGCAAAGGTTTGATAGGAATTATGATTCAGTATCCTTCCCACAGACGCAACATATCTAGATATTGTTATCATGTGGTGTCTGTCACTTAATAGTATGGAGAAGAATTATGTCTTAACATATTAAATACCTGAGTGAGGATTGAGAATCCAAAGAAAAGGAAACCAAAGGGCTAAAAGAGGAAAATCTATCGTGAAAAATATTGACATAAGGTCAAGTACTCCCTCCAGTGATTCAGATGAAAACAGCACTGGAAATTGGCAAATAAAATCCGGTGCTTAACCTTGCCATGGCCATTTCTCCACCAATGAATAAGGCAAATTCGTAAATCATCTCAAATAGATGCTTAGAGTTTTAGTATCTTCCAGAGGCCAGAACTTAATAAATCTGAGTAATGTGCTCCTTTATTCAACTATCTATTCTTTAATGGATTTCTTGGGCACTAGCATCAAAGTGAGACAAAATATTTATAAATAAGTATTTGGGGAGGAAAAAAGTGAAAATGACACCTAAGACACCAACATTCCAGCACTTTAGTTCTTATCATATTCTTGCAAGCCTCTCCAAAAGGCATTAAAAACATGAAAGGAACACTTATCACATCATGGTTACCCTTGGCAATCAGTATTTAGGAGACTTACTACCTCTTGTAGCTGAAGCTGGGAGGGTCATTCCACTCTAACATGGTTTGAATAAAAAGTAATACCTCCACCTTCATAACTTTAATTTAGATATAAGTTAATAAATGAAATAAGAAAATAATTCTTAAAATGTCTTTTAATTATCTGCATTTACTTCTCCACATAATTACCACTATTTGCAAAAAACTTGGACAATGAACAAATTTATCAAAGCCCATCACAGAATTCCATATTTGAAAGTCTTTCCACCTCTTCTATATTTGTCACTTTAAAACAATAATTAATTAGAATGCAAAAGAACAAGGAGGAACTTTCTCTATAACATGTCAAATGGCCTCAGACCTCTTGAAGAAGCAATTGCAAAGATGGATTTCACTAGCTTACTCTCTATCCACCATATGTAGTCTGATTTGGTGCCACTTGGTTCTCTCTTTTCCCAACACTGAATTTATTTATTTGTTTGCCTATACATACATGGGTCTGTCCGACTCCAAAATAAATACCTTGCTGGGCATGCATTTGACTCAAGTGGTTGAAGAGACACTATGTGGAAGGTTTTGTGATAGATTTACGAAGCTTGGCCATCTTTGGAGTAATATGTAGTAAATGGTGATTACACATAGAAGTAAATAGAGGTAACAAAAAGACCTCATTTCAAGGGTTATTTTCGTATTTCATTTCTTAAATTATTATTATTTAAACTAATGTTATAGAGGTGGAGAATTTACATACAACACTTGTACAATAACACAAAAGCATCGAGCTGACAAGTCTCCCCTTTAGGATTCACAAGCTGCTTTCCACAGCAATTGAAAAACACAGGCTTTAAGAGCTAAGACCAAAAGATCTATAGCAGTTTCCCATCACTGTCAACTTCCAGATGTGTGGTCTCCAACTCCCAGCATTCTTCAGCCAGCACAGTTGATGTTAAATATTCTGGGAGTTCACATCCACACATCTGTTTTTGTCAAGATTGGGGAATTCTGCTCTTCAGGAAATACATACTGTACATATGCAGAAGTGCCAAAGTCTTACTATATATTTATCATTTTTATCTTGCTTTTCAACTCGAAGGACCATAAAGCACCAATTTTACTTACTAAAACTAAAATCAAATCCTGAAACTGTTTCATTAAAAACAGATGTCTGGAATCAGTAACAGGATGGGTGATGGCCGATAAGTTGAAATTCATTCCAAATCAGTCATATTATTGACTAGCAATGTTAGTGATTTAATGCTGCTGTATTAAATAATAATTGGCTTTAAATAGTGCACCTCATTTCCAGCCTACATAGTTTGCTATCTTACAAAATCTGTATGAAGAAGCAAAATATAAATATTTTATATATGGAAGTAGAATCGCAAGTAGCAGTCACATGATATCTCATTTAACGACCATGGTGATTCACTTAATGAACTTGAAGTAAGGTTATAAACCTATCACTGTCATAGGATTTTCCACATATGAATGTGGCACTTAAAAATAGAGTTGGCAGTCGCAATTGTAGTTGCTAAGTAAGAACACCTCTGAGTCCTTGGGATATAAGAGAGCATGAAGAGAAAATGCAATATGAGCTTTGAGTGGAGTCTGGCAGTGTGAAGCCTGGCAGTTTTTGTGAAACTTTTAATAAATCTGTTACTATTTGAATATTTTTAATTATCTCTATGGAAGAGAATATTTACATATACTTATAATATAATTAAATTGTATATAAATATATATTATATATAAAATATATAACCATAATTACATAATAACTATAATAATTACACATACACACACTTAATAAGTCATGGGTTGCTTAGCTATGATTGTTTTAGATAAACCATACTTTCTGTTAGATTATGCACCATGCTCTACATACTACACCAATTTGGTTCAAACAATCCAGTAAAAAAACAAAGAAATTGCATTACAATTAAGCATGGTCATGTTAATTTTATTTGCATATGAGATGATATAAAATGTCATCAATTTTGATGCTGAGTTAAAATTATATTTATTTCCCAGTACTCTTGTGATTCTTGCAGTCAAGTCTTTAAAAAGGCATGAAAATAACAGGGAAAATATTTTGACAGAATATATAACTTGTTTGGGAAGACTACAAAAATGCAACTGGGAGGTTGGAAACCTATTACTGGAAACTGGGGGAAAACCCTCCAAAAGCAGAAAAAGATAACAGGAAATGAACTCTTTTTTTAAAAGAAAGCAGCGTTTGTTTATATAGAGAACTAGAAAATTGACAACTGATTTGCCAGAACACTTTTACATTTGAGAGGTAGGGAAAGAATCTCACTTTTTTGGGTATGGCATAATATCAGAAATAGGATCTCATCTCATATTTTAAGTCTGAGTCCAGAAAGGATGCTAACAGCTAATTATTAGGGAGGAGAAAGATAGTTTCATATGAAAAGGGATTTCATTATACAAAAGTAGGCTCTTTTAAGTACTTACCAAATATCTTCTAGCCAACCATATTTTATTAGATCTTCATCTAAAAGAAAATGCAAAACAAAATTGATCAGAGCTCTAATAGTGTTCACATAAATTGTGAATATAAATAATAAATTGTGAATATAAATAATATATTATGCCTGTTTCTGAGATAACATATTTTTTTAATTTTTTGTTCTTTAGTAAAAAATAATATTAGGGAACAAGCATAAATCATTTGCAATCTTCAGGTTATTTTAATGTACAGTAGTTTCAGCTTCATTTTAAACAACGTTTATATAAGAAATCAGATATATGATAATAGCCTCTAGGTGAGATGGGTGACATAAGTTATAAGATATAAATATAAGTATAGGTAAGTACAGTATAAATATAAATAATAGTTGTCTGGTAGTTTCTTGTAAATTACTACTTAGAAAGAGAAAGAGAAAAATGTTACAGAATGTCAGAGAGAAAAAAGTATGACTACTTTAAGTTGTGGCTTCACCCAGTGCATATGGTAATAATACTCACCATTTAGCTTACAACTCATGAGGAAAAGTAGTTCTTAACAAAAGCATTTTTGTCCAACAGGGTTACAGAAGCCCAACTGATCTATCACTCAATTAAATATTAATTTGTACATTAGCATTTTCTTTATTACAAATACCAAATTTAGATGAATGGGAGTACAGCTTATTTTACACAGCAAGTATTTGATCACTGCACAAGGCATACAGTGCAATTTAACTTTTCACAATGAATTTTACAATATCTATTTGATAAAAGCAATCTTGAAAACATTGGTGGGTGAGGAAGATGTTTATTGCTTGCTCCAATTTATCAATTACATTATCTTTTTTAGTTGATTGTCTACAAAAGTGACACAATGTAAAACTGTACACTACACTCACAATTACTACATTTGCCCTGGAACAAAAGAAATATTCTACCTGTTTAAAGATAAAGGTTGAGAATTGAGAGGGATGGGGTGAGGGGAGTGTGTCACTGAATTAGGCAAAGAGTATTGATATTATTTCATTTTAATTTATTATTAAATTTGTTTCCTGTCCATCTCATTATGTGGTGACTATATGAAGTACCATATATAGACTATATCAACTGTACATCAAGTACCATACCAAGAATCTTGGTTAACACAATATAAATCAGGAAATGCAATTAACATTGTGTTAAGATTACTCCATATTATGAAGAATCTATTCCGATTCAAGCATCCCCCTCACAAAATTACATGTAACTTCTATGGACAAATAAATCCACATTTTTCACATGGTACTAATCCATGTATATAATAATCTAAGAATGGTTTCCGGTTTGAGTTGAAACCTGTGTCTGATTTACTTTTAAGATACAAAGCTATTCCAGATGCCAAAGTATATTGTCACAACTACTTTAATTTATTTGTTGAAAATATTTATATGGCCGCCCAACTCACTCACCATAATTCTATGCGACTTACAGAAATAAAACTGCAATAAACCACCCTGCCAAAAATATTTTTTTGAATTTGATTTATCTACTCTAGCAAAACTAGAGGAATGTACCAACAACAAAACATCTTATACCAATTTACTCTAAATAAATGTTCAGAGTAAATTTTATGTTCTTTCTTTGAAGTTCCTACTATTAAATCTTTATTACTACATTCAAAATTTGTATCCATATCTTTGATCTTTCCAGATTCTATTTCATCAGCAATCTATAAATATGGTTTAACAAATATTCCGAATGAAAAGATTTTTCCAACTTCTCAATACTGTATTCCCCTTATTTCTGCAATTCTTTGAATATGATTCTACCTACTTGAAGATAATAAAACCATTATCTTCTGCAAGCCTCTTCTGCACTCTACCCAAAAACCTGCGAGGACTTGTCCAAACAGTTGCCAGGTGTTAACAGACTCAAAAGAACCAAATAAATAAATAATCCTACTGATTCAAACCATTCTAGACCAAGATGGCCATATAGAGGTCACTAGGAAGTAAAACATAAGCACAGGGGTATTTTCTCTCCCAGCACAGCCCTCATAATGGAGGCAATAAGTTGTCATCATAAATAGCAGACCTTGCATTTTAATCCTAATAATTTGTCTAATCACTCTTTAAAACCATCTACATTGGCAACTATATCTTGGTAACAAATGTCATAGCTTAAAAAACCGCTTCCTTTTATCACTTCTTAATCTCTCCCATTGCATTCTACAATATTTTAATATTACAAAAAGAATCCTGCCTGTATAAGTAAATGAAAAAATAGCTACTCTCCATTTTTCCATATCATGGATATTTTTATCGACATTATTATGCCCTGCTCCTTTTTTATAAATTAAAAAAAAACACCAGTTTTCCTCACAGGTGAGTTACTTTACTTGCTTATTTTTGGATCCTCTTTTCTGCACCCTTTAATCTTATTAGAAACCTGGTGATTAGAAGTAATAGGATTCAAAAATGGTTATACTATAAAGATTGGTAGAAAGGCAATGCAATTTTGACAATTATTTTTAATTCAATTTTAATGAATGCCAAAAAGAAATTTACTTTTGGAGGTTTTATTGAACACATTCATTGTAATACCTGCAAGAAATGTTAATTAATCATTTTCTAGGTTCCCATCAATTCTTAATACCACATGCAAATGTTCTTTGCAAAAACTAGAGCTATATTGGTTATTTCCAGGTTCTATGATTAAAGGCCAATTTTAAAAACATTTTACATATTTCTGTTAAGTCAGCAGGTTCAGAGTTTCAGAGTGAACTCTTAGGAATGCAGGAATCAATACTGTAGTAATTTACTACAATTAATTTGTCAACAGGAACTACAGGTAGTCCTTGACTTACAACAGGTCATTTAATGACTGTTCAAAGTTACGACAGTACTGAAAAAAGTGACATGGCCGTTTTTCACACTTATGACTATTGCAGCATCCCCATAGTCATGTGATCAAAATTCAGAAGCTTGGCAACTGACTCACATTTATGACACTTGCAGTGTCCCAGGCTTCATGTGATCACCTGTTAAGGCCTTCTGATAAGTAAAGTCAATGGGGAAGCCAGATTCACTTAACAACTGTGGCAAGAAAGGTTGTAAAATGTGGCAAAATTCATTTAACAATTGTCTCACTTAGCAACATAAATTTTGGGCTCAATTGTGATTGTAAGTGGAAGACTACATGTATTTAGAACTTTACTTTGGTCACCAATTTCTCTCAATTCTTAAGATTCTTCTTCTAAGAAAACAAAATTAGCCAGATATTTGCTCTATACCCAAAACAAAACAAGCAAATATCTGGCTAAACTTTGTTTTAGAAAAAGAATCTTAATGAGGGTGAGAAATTGGTGACCAAAGTAAAGCTCTAAATAGTTTCTATTGACAAACTAATTCAATTGGCTTTTCTGCAACTTTATCTTCTTTCACTTCTTCATCATCAAGCTACCTAATCAGCTTCTTTTTGTCTGTATTTCACTTTTTTACATCACTTGTCGTCACATTAACTATAACATTTATCTCACCTCTTGTCATCATCCTGATGGTCTGCTTATATTTTTATCCAACATTTTATCAATATTGATTTGGATACTGATTTCTTAAAACTAACAACCATCCACCATTCTAAAAAATGTGGTTATCTAAAAGAAAGGGTGAGTGAATTCCCAAGCAATTGGAAGCTAAAAAGAGAGTTGTTACAGAAGATGCATAAATTATCAATAGATCACATCTTTTTGATGCAAATCAAAGGAATGTTTTACTTACTTTCATACTTGTCTTTTCCCATATAAATTGTATAAATGGAAGGAACAACTGAAGGATAGAAAAGAAAAAAGTAATCCATTTTTACATCAAACTATGCACAGATATATAAGGTTTATCAACACATACATAGATACAAAAGATTTATCTATATAAAAACTATTAAAACATATTCATATTCCAATGTAAAAATTACTATAAGCTTTCCTAAACTGGGGAATAACTAAATTGTGTTCTAAAAATATCAATTGCCCCAGTATTATTTTCAGATAGGCTCTGAAATATATGTTATGATACATATAGGGAAAAAAGGAAAGTTCTTTTAAAAATGTGGTTAAAGAGAGCAAGGAATGGTTAAGGTTACAAGAGGTAAAGAAAACTATTTTAGAATTGGGTGAAAAGTGCTAAACAATGAATGAATTGTATTAAAAATGAAACTCATTACATTATGTTTGAAGTGAGAAATGCTGGAATAATACTTTAGAATTTATAGTACTATGCCAGATAAAATTATATAAAAGTTAGTGTTTAAGAAAAAGTTGACAGAGAGAATATATGTTCTGAGAATGCTGGATATGGTAAGACTACAGATATAACCACGACAGTTAAAGAAATGATAACACATGGACTTGGTTTATTTATGAAATGGTGGTGTATAACATATGTATGAGGAAATCCATTAATGTTCCCTTCTTCAAAGAGAAAGATTAATAATAATACAAAAAAGGAAATTGCCTGCTAGTCTTACAAAGTGTTTGAATTCTGATTGAAACCATAGTAGATGTGACAATGAGCAAAAGTTTGGGAAAGGGGTTTGCACTACACGGGTTCTCCGAAAAATATACGAAAGTGATACATTTTATTGTATCTTTTCTTATAGAGAGAAAACTCTACATGTATAATGAAAATAGACTTTTGAGTTTATAGAATGTTTTGTACAAATATGGTGCTGAAAAGTAAATAAAAGTTTATGATGAAAGTAGAGCATAACTGACAATAAAATCAAGATCACTTTTTCATAGACCCACCACACAAATCTGAGTGAAGATGCTTCTAGTTTCATCTCCCATTTCTATCTGCCTTCTGTAAAAATCTCCTAATTTTTTTCTGGAGTGGGGAAGTTACCTTCACCTTATTTAGCACGGCTAATCCGCCCTGGCTGGGTTGTTCGGGGATAACAGAACATCATACAGAGGCCACTGGATGGGTTGGACCAGGAGTCTTCAAACTTGGCCCCTTTAAGACTTGTGGACTTCAATTCTGGGAGTTGGAAGTTCACAAATCTTAAAGGAGCCAGGTTTGGGGAACCCCTAGATTGGACCAATAACTACACAAAAACCCATCATCTGCCAACCGAAACATTAGTGGCTAGCGATAACCAGAGTCGTAATCCGTGACATCAACCGAGGAAAAGCAGTTCCAGATAGGAGCATCAACTTATATCTGAGAAGAGTTGTGAGCTTTGTGGCCAGGCCACTTACCGTTGGACGTGAAATAAAAAACCATGGCAACACACACACAGACACACACACACCACGGGAGCGCCTTCCCACCCGCTCCGAAAGATTCGCAAACGGCCAGCGCCTTCCGGTTCTAGCGAGGCGGCTCTCAGGAAATGACGTCAGTTAATAGTTCCCATAGAGGCAATAATTGATAGAAGCAGAACTTTCCGAACATCCAACAGATAGGTTAATTTGCCAACGGTGTGTTTCACCCCCTCTATAGGCTTAGGGATAGGTACAGGGACCCTCAGCCACGTTTCCTCGTTGCCCGTGGACGCGCTGCTTCCTTAAACGGAACAACTTTCTATTGGGCAGTTTTGTATAAATCTTAACCCTTAAGGAGAAAAAAATGTTTCTTTACTTTTTAAGGGGACATATAGAAATGGGTGAGCTCAGGTTGGTTTAAGCGCCACTAATTTAGATCAGATCAGATTAACAGAGTTGGAAGGGACCTTATAGGTCATCTAGTCCAACCCCCTCCCCTGCTCAAGCAGGAGACCCCACACCATTTCTGACAAATGGCAGTCCAGTCTCTTCTTGAAAGTCTCAAGTGATGAAGTTCCCACAACTTCTGAAGGAAAGCTGTTCCATTGGTTGATTGTTCTCACTGTCAAAAAGTTCCTCCTTATTTCTAGGTTGAATCTCTCCTTGATTAGTTTCCATCCATTATTCCTTGTCTGGCCTTCGGGTGCTTTGGAAAATAGCTTGACCCCTTCCTCCCTGTGGCAGCCCCTCAAATATCGGAACACTGCTATCATGTCTCCCCTGGTCCTTCTCTTCAGTACACTAGCCATGCCCACTGAATTGGGCTGGATACATCCTTGCCTATGTGATAGTTTTCGCCTTTAGTGATAATCTGCAAATGTGCATTCATTTTAAACGTTGCAGTTATCCTCTACGCCAGTAGGGCAGAATTTTCTGCTTCTGGGGAGGCAGAGAGAATTAGCAGCCTTCCAGAGGCTAATGTTCACCCAATGGATCAGGAAAATTTCTTACGAAATAAACTTACTTTCATGATTTCAAGGAATGGATCCAGGATATGGATCTATTTATCAAGAAGTTACTGTGTTTTAAGAATGAAGATATAAAGCAACATGCTGGATCAGTTAAGGATTTAATGAATGGTATATCACTAATTACTATATGGATCTTTTCTTTCTGTTAATTACTTAGCTTTTGGTTTTTTAGTCGTGCTCATTTAAATCACCATATTTTCTAGGTTTTTTTTTAAACTGATCAATAATCACCATTTCTCAATTTTTCTTTCTGTTGGTGCTAGTTGTTTTGTATTTTGATATATATATATATATATATATATATATATATATATATATATATATATATATATATATATATATATATATATATATATATATATATATATATATATATATATATATATATATATATATATATATATATATATATATAAATCCCATTATCCCTAATAAATGTGGCCAGGCTGGGTTCTACAAAGCTGGAAAAAGTTGATCTATATATTTAATGCAATATTTTATTTCCCACCATTATTATTTTTGTAAATAATTCAGGGCAGCAAACATACCTAATAGTCATTCTTCCTCCTATTTTCTGGAAAACTAGCTTTCATGCCTGAAGTGGGACTAGAATTCATGACCCCCAGGTTTGTGATCTAATATCTTAATCACTAGACCAAACTAGTTCTGTTGTCTTCTGTTTCTGTATTTCGTAGTAATAATTGTGGGTTGGGGGTGGGGAATCCTTGTAAATCAAAAAGCTTGCATTTTTTCTTCTGAAACTTTATAGATCTCTAATACAAGTGTTATTTGAAAATGGTTTTTAAACAGTATTTGTTAGACTTGAGTAAATAATTAATACACATCTGTTTTATTCTCAGCTTTGAATTCTTACCTCAGTTGGGTTCATGTTTACAGTGAGATGCCTTAGAATTTTATAGCAAAAAAGTGAGGTCAAAATAATGAGTGAATAAACAAGCAAATGATTATAAGCAGCACTAGTGTTTACACCAGGGGTGGGTTCCTGCCAGTTCTAACCTCTTCTATAGAAGAGATTCCACAAATTTGCAGTGCCGTTTAGAACTGGTTCCAGCTCCCTCACCCCGCCTGTCCACACATCATCAAGATGAAGAGCAAGAGGAGGAATTCTGGGAGTTGAAGTCCACAAATCTTAAAGCTGTCAAGTTTGAACACCCCTGAGGGATTTTTTCTAAAAGGTTAGGGGTGCAAGGGTCTTGTAACGTGAAAGCTTTAAGACTTGCATGCTTCAATGGCAGAGTTCCTGAGCCAACATGACTGGAGGAGGAATTCTGGGAGTTGAAGTCCACAAGTCTTAAAGCTGTCAAGTTTGAACATCCCTGGGGTTTTTTTTTCTAAAGGGTTAGGGGTGCAAGGGTCTTGTAACTTGACAGTTTTAAGACTTGCGTTCTTCAAATGCCAGAGTTTCTGAGGCAATATTTTGGTTGCTAAGCAAGAGCGTTGTTAAGTGAGTTTCACCACATTTTACAAGTTGGCCATGCCCACTCAGTCACATGACTGCCAAGCCACTCCCACCCATCACATGGCTGGCAAGTCACTCCCACCTGGTCACATGGCTGGCAAGCCACTCCCACCCAGTCACATGGCCGGCAAGCCACTCCCACAAAGCAGGCCACACCTACAGAAGAGGTTCTAAACATTTTTGAAACCCACCACTGGTTTACACCAAATATCTTTGCTGTTTATAAGTTGAGTGGGCTGAATGTAGTTAATTTTGATGTTGTCTGCTGATCAGAGAAAAGGCTTCAGTCAAGCAAAATGGGCTGCAAAAGACATTTGTGATGCAAGCATGACCTCAGATGGGAAACCCTAAGAACTTGTAGCCTAGAGGCTGACAGAGCAGTTGCTGGGCCCCAGCACCATGCTGACAATCCTGCAGAATGTCATCTCAGACTGCTGCCACCTGCTGCTGTTTCTGCTAGTTGCCATTATATTTGTGCCTGCTACTATCTGGGCGTTCAAAAAAGTGAAAAAAATACAGGTAAGATCAAATTCTTCATTGGAAGTTGCTTAAATTTCTGGTCCTGGTTCTGGTTGTGAAGAAGGGCTGATTCTAAATACTAGATATGACAAGCTGTTGTCATATGGCTCTTAAACCTCAGCTATAACTTCCCAGATCATTATCTATCTGACAGAAAGCAAAAGCTTATCTCATAAGACTATGCACCTGTTTAAATGGATATAGTGGAGAGTCTTTTATTCATGTTTGATGATTGGATCAGTAACATATTAACCAATTATTAAAAATATTTTGTGTAATGTAAAGTTGTGGAATTATTTGGGAAGCGGTAGGAAAGAGAGAGAGAGAGAGAGAGAGAGAGAGAGAGAGAGAGAGAGAGAGAGAGAGATTCTATTTTTGTGACTGTTTAGCTTTTTTTTTTTAAAGTTGGGAATAATTTGACTACAATAAAAAAAAGTCAAGAAGTGATATTTGTAAAAAGTTCTATTCTCACATTTTTCTTGTAAAAAAAAATTATTTGCTCCGAGAAAAACAAATCACAGTTCATTTCATATGATTTTCCCTGCAGTCATTAGAATAGTCTTCCGTAATAAGGGATTATGGAAAATATGACTGTTTTTAAAAGTCTACTATATATGATTTCTGTTTGCTAAAATGAGTCATATGTCTTTCAAGAATGATGTCCAGAAACCCAGATGTTGAAAAAATGCCAATTTATAACAAAATAGACCTGGGAAATTTTGGCTAAGAAGCAAGCTAAGATCATACAACAAGTCTTTTTGTCTTACGTTAGTTTATTGGCCAGCTGGAGAGAAGGAGAATAAAAACCAATTAGCTCATAGTATTAATAATTTTGAGTTTTGTAGAAATGAATATAATTCTAGGTCAAGTTTAAACTGTTTTGTGAGGGACTTGGGAAGGAACACTGAAGATGCAAAAGTAATCTCAGGTGACATATTTCTTCTTTTACCATGTAAACATACAGATAGAATGGATCCCGTAGTCCATGGGTGTTAAACTCACACCAACATGGCAACGTCACATGACATATTGGGACTTTTTCCCCCTTTGCTAAACTGGGCATGGGCGTGGCCAGCGTGTACACATCCGGCCTAGTGGCCGGAAGTTGGAGAGCCCTGCTGCAGACCATCTGATCTAGCCTCATTAGTACATCCGCAACAGACAGTTGTCTAATATTTGCTTTAAGAACATCAGTGATGGAAAAAATTATTCCTTTAAATAATTATTTTCACTATTAAAGTTCTCAAAATGGACAAATTGAAAGATTCTTTTGATGTTCAGTCAAACTGTACCCTCTCTTCAAACTTGCTATTATTATATCTAATTGTACCCTTTGGAACAGAAAAGAACAATTCTTCTTACGTGTGTTCCTTTTCTTCTTTTTCTTCTACAGGCTTGCAACAAAAAGCAGAGCAGGTACAAAGTACCATGGATAGGTAAGTGATGCACACAATTTCACTTTCCTCTTTCTTTTTAATCCCATAGCATTGGGGTGCCAACATGTCCTTTGCTGTGAATTCTGAGGGTTGACGTCTACACATTTACCATGTATCAAGGGTGAGAAACATTGCTGTAGTAATTGGGAGGTTGAGTCTTGGAACAGCAACCTTTCTTCTGTATCTCTCCTACTGCAGCGTCCTTGGGAAAAATAAGTATCACAAGCATAGATCCAAGGAGGACAAAGGGTATAAGCTCAGCCACAGAACAAAAGTAAGTAACCTAACTTGATATCTTCCCTAATAAGGAAGCATGCGCAAAGCAAACCACTACCAACCGGTGCAGGAACCCACCCCTGCTAGTACTATCTGTTTACCTAGCATGCTTGCAGCTCCCAGCCCTAAAGACTCTAGGCAAACAGCTGGCACTACCTTTCGATGTGCATCCTCAATTGAATACCTGCTTACTCTCTTGTAATCCCTTCCTTTCCAATCTCTCCACTGGGGGGCGGGGGAGCAGAAAAATTCAGAAACAGGACATTGTATACTAACTGACTATAATGTTAAACACTTAACTGAGACAGAAAGGTCATAAACATGAACCTTAACTGCAAAGTTATTTTTTTTCTGTGCCATCATACTGTATGAAGCAGTGAGTAAGGAAGGTCTACCTATAATTAAGGTAAAAAGTCGTAAAAGATACAAGGATATGCATGATAGAGTTTCATGTCCAGTTTAGTTAATGGTTTTTCCTTTCGATATGAACAGATGGTATAGCCTTTTCTTTGCTTACTTAACTGACATAGATACTTGCCAGGCACACCTAAGGAAATGTTTTATTTAGGGCTTGGCCAAACATTGAATCAAAATTGTGGTGCAATATAAGGTATCTTAAACAGTGAGACTTCAGGGGATCACAGAGGAAAAAGAAAGGCCAAGGTGTCAAGAGGAATTATACTTGAGAGATTTTTTTTCACACTGAGGAAAGATTATACAATATAATAGCAATAGCAATAGCAGATTTTTATATACCGCTTCATAGGGCTTTCAGCCCTCTCTAAGCGGTTTACAGAGTCAGCATATTGCCCCCAACAACAATCCGGGTCCTCATTTTACCCACCTCGGAAGGATGGAAGGCTGAGTCAACCCTGAGCCGGTGAGATTTGAACCGCTGAACTGCTGATCTAGCAGTCAGCTGAAGTGGCCTGCAGTACTGCACCCTACCCACTGCGCCACCTCGGCTCCTACAATACAATACAATAGCAGAGTTGGAAGGGATGTTGGAGGTCTTCTAGTCCAACCCCCTACCTAGGCAGGAAACCCTATACTGTTTCCGACAAATGGCTATCCAACATCATCTTAAAGACTTCCAGTGTTGGGGTATTCACAACTTCTGGAGGCAAGCAGTTCCACTGATTAATTGTTCTAACTGTCAGGAAATTTCTCCTCAGTTCTAAGTTGCTTCTCTCCTTAATTAGTTTCCACCCATTGCTTCTTGTTCTGCCCTCAGGTGGCTTGGAGAATAGTTTGACTCCCTCTTCTTTGTGGCAACCCCTGAAATATTGGAACACTGCTATCATGTCTCCCCTAGTCCTTCTTTTCATTAAACTAGACATACCCAGTTCCTGCAACCGTTCTTCATGTTTTAGCCTCCAGTCCCCTAATCATCTTTGTTGCTCTTCTCTGCACTCTTTCTAGGGTCTCCACATCTTTTTTACATCGTGGTGACCAAAACTGAATGCAGTACTCTAGGTGTGGCCTTACCAAGGCATTATAAAGTGGTATTAACACTTCACGTGATCTTGATTCTATCCCTCTGTTTATGCAGCCTAGAACTGTGTTGGCTTTTTTGGCAGCTGCTGCACACTGCTGGCTCATATTTAAATGGTTGTCCACTAGGATTCCAAGATCCCTCTCACAGTTACTACTGTTGAGCAAGGTACCACCTATACTGTACCTGTGCACTTTGTTTTTCTTGCCTAAATGTAGAACCTTACTTTTTTCACCATTGAATTTCATTTTATTAGATAGTGCCCAATATTCAAGTTTGTCAAGATCCTTCTGTATCTTAAGTCTATCTTCTGGAGTGTTGGCTATTCCTGCCATCTTGATGTCATCTGCAAATTCGATGCAAATTTCCCCTCATCCAGATCATTGATGAAGATGTTGAAGAATACTGGGCCTAAAACAGAGCCTTGGGGTACTCCAATGCATACCTCCCTCCATGTAGATGCAGTTCAATTGAGGACTACATGTTGAGTGTGGTTGGTCAGCCAGTTACGAATCCGTCTGGTGGTGATGCTGTCTAACCCACATTTTTCTACTTTGTCTAGTAGTAGGTAATGGTCTACTTTATCAAATGCCTTACTGAAGTCCAAGTAAACTATATCAACGGCATTCCTCTGGTCCACTAATTTTGTCACTTTGTTGAACAATGCAATAAGATTAGTCTGGCATGATCTGTTTTTGACAAACCCATGTTAGCTTTTGGCTATTACTTTGTTTACTTCTAGGTGTTCGCTAATTCGTTGCTTGATTATCTTTTCCAGAATCTTCCCTGGAATTGAGGTCAGCCTGATAGGTCTATAGTTTCCTGGATCTATTTTTTTTCCTTTTTTGAAGATGGGAACCACATCAGCTCTTTTCCACTCCTGTGGCAGTTCCCCCGTGCTCCAGGATCTCTGAAAGATATAGTTCAGTGGTTCTGAGATCTCATCTGCCAGTTCCTTCAGATTGAAATACATTTTTTTGATTTTTTTTTCCAAATATGCAGCCTTCCATGTTTTATGAATTCTGGGAAGGGAATAGGAATTACAGAATAATGGGGGGAGGCGGAGGAAAAAATAGCTGTAAAATAATTGTAATGAAGGGGAGCCAAATGAACTTTCTGAAAAAGATAAAGGCTATGTATAAAAACAAACTAAAAAATCAAATATCATAAGGATGCCCTATTGCCATCTTAGTTTACCCTCCTCCCCCTCAAAAAAACAACAGGGAAAGATATAAGCATGGTTATAAGCATGTGATAGATTATTCCCAATGTACATATACCTCTCTCTTCCATTTTTGTCAGGTCCTGCAACAATTTGAGCCTCTATCAAACTCTGTGTGTTTTGGACAAGAAAATTGAGTACCTCACCTGGCAAATGCAACGTATCAGTAAACCGTAAGACCCTGATAGAACTTCTTGAAAGCGAAGACCTATGCAGTGAGGGCAGTGGTGGGTTCCTACCAGTTCAAACCGGTTTGGCTGAACCGGTAGTGGTTTGACAGCCTGGGTCGCTGCAACCGGCAGCGACCCAGGCCTGCCACGCCCCCAAACCAGTTCTCCTGGTGGCGCCATAGACACCACTATCTTGTTTTTTGGTTCTGTGCATGCACAATGCAATTGCACTGCACATTTGCGCGCAGCTTGAGCAAAGCGTGTGTGTGGTGGTGCCACGAGAGAACCGGCAGGAGCAACTGCTGGAACCCGCCTCTGAGGGAGGGGGTTAGGGCTAGAGGAGACACTTTCTACTAAGCAGTGGAGTGAGTGTTTTTTTAAAATATAAAAGTAAGCTAAAGCTTTCTAAATGAATAAATAGATGGTGATGGCAAAAGTTGGAACAAGTAGCTGGATATTTATCTCTTTCTGTTCAAGAAATTAAAAGTTCTGGACTACATAATATTAGTAAAAAGTCACCTTGCTTGAGAGACTCTTTTCAGTAGATCATGCTGTAGTCTTCTTAGCAGGCATATTTGCATTCCTTTTGCTTCTGCTTTTGCTTCTTATTAACATTTGGTACTGTGGGGGCCTGGGAGGACCTGGGAGGCGGGAGAGGCTGTTTTTGCCCTCTTCAGGCTCCAAGAAAGCCATGTATGCATGCGCGGGGCGGAGGTGTTGCTTACACATGCACAGGTGGGCACAACGGGGGGGGGCATTTAATTACAGGTGTGAACCTTTGGCATCCAAGGGGAAAAAGGTTCACCACCACTAGTATATATTTTTAATTGAGGTTCTCTGGCCTTAAGATCACCGTTGAACGCCTAGCTTTTGTGGCCTGAGGCAACTGCTTTCGTCTACATAAGGCAGGGGCTTATCCTGCTTTATGTAGAGGAAGAGAATAACATTTGGATTGTAAGTAACATTTGGTCTGCCCTCCCAATGACCCATCTTCCACTTGCCCTGCCAAAAGTAGGGGATACAGTACATTTTAGCTGGAAGAAATATGGGTCTTTCTTTTCAATGTGGGAATGGTACCTATCAGCTTCACACCCCTCCATCCTTCACACAGCTGGGGGTATTGGAAGCTAAACTGGTTAATTTACTGCTGAATATGTTAAGATCTCGAGTTATTTGTAAAAACAATAAAGGCAGGATACAAATTTTAAAAAGTAAAAAATAAATAAATATGTAGCAAGGGATGGGATGGGTGCTATATAAATAAGCTTCATGGGAAATGGCTGCTGTGACCATTTTTCTTTGTTTTCCTGCCTCCCATCCCATTTTTAGAATCTCACGCTCTGCATCCAACACCACTTTGAATTCCATCACCTCTCTGTACAGCTGGGCCCATTCATCAACCAAAGATGTCTGCTATAGCCGATCTAGAACACCTCCCTCCCCAGGCCCCATTGCTTCACAAGAAATTCCAGTGTGGCAGGGGCAGGTTACCAGACCCTACAAGGCTGGTTTCCGGAAGTCACGCCAAAGATCTTCTTCTTATCCCCCAATGGACTTCCAACTGCACCAGAAGCCAAAGCAGCGGAGAAGAAGTACTCCAACATCTGAATCTTTGACCAAACTGACGCCAAGGATTCCTTCAACAGTCAGAAGCAGCCCTGTCCACTTTCAGAGAGTTGGAGGTAGGATTTATTTCCTGGACTACAAACAGCAGGAGCTGCTTGACTGGCACATCCACAAGAAACATTGGGAGAAGGAAGCATCACCATTATATTTGGAGAAGGAAGCTCCACCACTACATTGGCAGAAAGAAGCCCCACCACTACACTGGCAAAAAGAAGCACCAGCATTCTATTGGCAGAAGGAAGAACCACCATTATATTGGCAGAAGGAAGAACCACCATTGCAATGGCAGAAAGGAGCACCGCCATTACAGTGGCAGAAAGAAGCACCGCCATTATATTGGCAGAAGGAAGAACCACCATTGCAATGGCAGAAGGGAGCACCGCCATTACAGTGGCAGAAAGAAGCACCGCCATTATATTGGCAGAAGGAAGAACCACCATTGCAATGGCAGAAAGGAGCACCGCCATTACAGTGGCAGAAAGAAACACCTCCGTTCTATTGGCAGAAGGAAGAACCACCATTGCAGTGGCATAAAGAAGCACCGCCATTACAGTGGCAGAAAGAAGCAAGGCCATTATATTGGCAGAAGGAAGAACCACCATTGCAGTGGCAGAAAGAAGCAAGGCCATTATATTGGCAGAAGGAAGAACCGCCATTACAGTGGCAGAAGGAAGCACAACTATTACAATGGCAGAAAGAAGGATCACCATTTTGTCAGGTGCCCAGCAGAGAGACCAATGTGCAGGTTGGCATCATCCCACAAAATGAGGTCGTACAATTGGTAAGTCAGCAGCTCTCCATTAGTCAAAGGTCACGTAGCCACACACCTCCTTCAACTAGCCCCAAACGTCGTCAAACGCCCCAGAAGCCTCCACCTATCAGGGTAAGGAGCCCGGGACCCTGTACTCAGACTGCTGAACCTTCTTCCAAAGATTTACTGCCTCCCCCATTCATTATCTGTCAGACTACTAGCCACAGCAATCTCAAGGCACCGACCAATGTGCAAATTGGCATCACCCCACAAAATGAGGTGATCCATTGGGTAAGTCAGCAGCGCTCCACTGGTCAAAGGTCACGTAGTCGCACACCTCCTTCAACCAGTCCCAAAGGTCGTCAAACTCCACCCAAACCACCTGCCAGGGCAAGAAGTCCCAGACCCTGCACTCAAACTCCTCTACCTTCTTCCAAAGATTTACTGCCTCCCCCATTCATTATCTGTCAGACTACTAGCCACAGCAATCTCAAGGCACCGACCAATGTGCAAATTGGCATCACCCCACAAAATGAGGTGATCCATTGGGTAAGTCAGCAGCGCTCCACTGGTCAAAGGTCACGTAGTCGCACACCACCTTCAACTAGCCCCAAACGTCATCAAACGCCCCAGAAGCCTCCACCTGTCAGGGTAAGGAGCCCAGGACCTGGTCAAAGGTCACATAGTCGCACACCTCCTTCAACCAGTCCCAAAGGTCGTCAAACTCCACCCAAACCACCCGCCAGGGCAAGAAGTCCCAGACCCTGCACTCAAACTCCTCTACCTTCTTCCAAAGATTTGCTGCCTCCCTCATTCATCATCTGTCAGGCTACTAGCCACAGCAGTCTCAAGGAACCAACAAATGGAAATCTGAGTAGCATGACCCCCGAGGAGGAGTTAACAGAGGTACTTAACCTGCTAGCACAAAATGAGAGCCTTTTGACAAAGCAGCCTGGAAGACCCAGAACTCCCAAGAAAAAGGAGAAAGACGTTCGTAGCAAAAAGCCAAGTACCTCCAAGGACGGCGCAGGAAGATCAGGCAGTCCCAAAGGCAAGCCAGCAGAGACTCAGATCAGCCTGATGCTTGATCGACAGACACACCGATTGAGCTGGGCTGATGACATGACAGAAGTCCCCAGAGAGAGTGGAGATCTTCCTAGCTTTGCTCAGACATCATTCTTAGACACTACTTTCATGTGCCAGAACCAACTGGAATTGCCTTGCATTCACCAAGCACAAATAGAACTGCAGCAGGAAAGTTTCAAACTTGCAAAGAGCCCTCTCAAGTCTCAGTGTCTGGCCCATGCCATTGTGGAATCATTGGACACAGAGCAAGCTACACGGGATCTATACATGTGCCTGGCTAAAGGTCTGGAGAATGGGCATAGCCAGCCAAGTGTAGAATATCCTATTTGCTTGTTATGTGGCCGCTGCGCTCCTTATTGCCCACATCCCCATCCACAGCACGGCCCTTGCCTCCTTGTCTATCCACGGCTAAGTGTACAGGACGGGGAGGTTTACATGAACTTGGGCTTCCTCCTTAAGATCAAGAGGCATGAAGCCAACAGATGGGGTCTGGTGCAAGGAAAGGATGCATCAAAGTTGCAACACAGCAAAGGGCATCCTTCCAAGCAAGAGAGGAGTCAGAGCAGGAGCCCGAGCAGGAGCAGAAGCAGGAGGAATGCCCATGAAGCAGCACCCCCATCAAGGGCCGCAGAGAGGCCATCTCGCCTAGCCAGGCAGCGACCTTCAGAGGCAATTGACCTGAGAGCCAGACGGCACAGGGCTGGTCCCAGGCCATCCAGAGCAACAACACCCAGATCCCCTCCACGTTCACCTAAAATGGAGTCCCAGCCACGAAAGCCAGCCCCAGAGACAACCCAACCCAAGTCCCCACAGAAGCCTCCCAACATCCTGAAAAAGCTCTTGTTATGCATCAAGAAAGTTTGGGCAAAGGTGCGGAGGAGGAGAGAACCCCCTTCCACAAAGCGGAGCTCTAGGACATCCCTCCAGAAAGCAGCTTCTTCTCCCTCTCTGGTGGATCCTTCAGCTCCTTCTGGTTTTCCAGCCAATGGCATTTCACACCAAAAGCAAGACTCTCTTCGTAAACATGCAGTGACTACTACACACGCAAAACAAGGACACTCCCATGGTCATAGAAAAATGTCCATGAAAGTCTCAGATCATGAATCATTTCACCCCCACAAGAAGGTTGATAGCTACCGTGCAAAACCAGCTTCTTCTGGGGCACCAAAAAAACATTCCAGACATTCTCCCCCAAGGCAATTACAAAGGAGCCCCTCCAGAGCTAACTTGTATTGAGGTCTCAATAAAGATGTGGCTTGCTGCCAGTCTCTGGGGCTCCTCTCTCCAACAAGGATCTTCTTGTCCCTCATCTCCAACACTTAATGCTTAACACGGCAGGTCCGTGTTGGTTTTTTCCAGGCTGCAAATAAACTGGCTGGGCTTTTATATATTTCTCTATTTTGAAATACCACCTTTGCTCAATTCATGTGGGTTTCTCTAAGAAATTGTAGGGAAACATAAAAAATGCATCTAGCTAATTGTCCATCACCACAGATGGCACTATTACAGGAAAAAAACCATCTGCTAGATTTATGGATTGTGATTGTCGGTTTGGGAATCATGTGCTAACACAGCCAGGCAGAGAGGAAATTGGGGTCTAGGGAGCACAGAGTGGAAGCATGTGGGATGAGAGCATTGGTGGGGCAGAGGGCAACATGATCAATGTTGCAACCTTGGATCAAATTAAAAACTGGATGGACCAGTAAGTCACATTATTGGAGGAAACCACTTTGGCGTAGTTTGCCTGGGATACTGCATATGCAGAAAAATAAAGGGAGATAAAGAATAAATCCACAAAAAGACAAAAGAGTGGCACTCAATTTTGAGTGCAAAATATTGGAATCAGAAGAAAAAATGGCAGTTATTTGTAAGCATCCTTAGAAATAATCTCTCTATGCCATCATTTTTCTCTTATGTCTTCTACTAGCATTAAACATCATGATTCCCCCATTCTGGCTACGAGGCTTTAGTATTATCTGCTTTGATTCGCAATGTTTTGCACCCATTCATGCCTTTACCCAGGGATGAAATGCTACCAGTTCAGGCCGGTCCCCCCCAAACCAGTAGTAAAAAATGCTTTTAAAAAGTTTTAAAAAAAGGTTCCAACGATCGCCCGGCACAGCTGATTGTCACAGTTGATCGTCGGAACTTTTAAAAAACTTTTTAAAGCATTTTTTACAACCTGTTCGGGTGAATAGGTAGTAAAAAATGGTAACAAGGTTTTTAAAAAGTTCTGACAATCAGCTGTGCCGCGTGATATATATTCGCAAGAAAGCAGAAAATCCTGCTTTCTAGCGAATCAAAATGGCATGGCACAGCTGTTCCCGCACCTCACTGTTCTACTTACCTTGGCAGGCTCAGAAAAGGCTTCTTAGCATGCTTAAAGCGTGCATGCATGCACGAAGCAAACCAGTAGCAGACTTCAGAGCATTTCACCCGTGCCCTTTCCGTTGCAACTTATGGCCTTGTTGGTTAATTATTTAATTATCAAATTTATACAGCTGGTTCTTAATGTACAATTGATCATGTCCTGGATTCAAAGTTCTGATTTTTCCCCCTTCCAAATATATATTGGGTGCTTGGCAACATGCCTATATTTATAGCCATTTTTAGGGCCCTGCAGCAGTGGTGGGTTCCAGATCCCATTCCAATCACTACAGTTGGAATGAGCCCAGCGGCGTCCACACGTGCACAGCACGCACATGCGCCTTAGCCCCTCCGCGAGCCTCTGTGATGCTGCAGCTGCTCAGCGTACCATCATGCATGTGCTGTACGTGCCGTGCGCGTAAGCGCCAAAGACTTAAAAGACCGGTGAGCTCGGGTGGGAGGGTGGACCCTCCAGAGCACCGTATTGGAACTGTATCCGGCGGTGTTCCGGGCAGGCTCCGGTGCACCCGTACCGGGGCATACCGCCTGCAACCCACCACTGTCCTACAGTCACAATTGCAATTTACAATGGTTTTGCTGCAAACCAGCTTTTACTTCTAATCTCTGGCAAAACTCGGCCCATGGCGAGCAATAATTTTGCTTAATGACCATTGCAAAAAAAGGTTGTAAAATTGGATTGGTTGTATAGTGACCTGCTTTATGACCATTACAACCTTTGACAGAAAATTTGGCTTAATTATGGTCGTGTTGGAAGAAATTTCCCTGGTTCGTTTCCAGCTGGGACATACCACAGATGTTGAGAAGAAATGGATGCAGAAGACAGCTGCCAGAAAGTGGAATTCTTTTAATGTAGAAAGGTAAGAAGCAAAAAGTAACACAGCTGGAGCATTCTTGGCTTGTAAGAAGCTTGGAAGTGTGAATCTGAGCCTTTTATGCTTAATTCCTCTTTGAAGCTCAGGCAGCTTGATGGGTTTTGATGTGTTTCTGATTGCCCTGGGTTTTGTTTTCTGTTTTACTGGGTTAATCTTGTTTTTTTCCTGTTCTTGGGGTTTAATCCTGTCAAAAGGAAGTTTCGGTTTACGTTGCAGAGTTTATTTTTTGCCTGATTCCCCTTATCTTAATGGCTCTACTTAAGTGGTCAGTCTTTGTTACTTTAGTAACAGCCTTTAGCAGGCTGCTCAGTTTTCCTTTCAGCTGGTGTTTCTTGGTTTTCTTAAAGGGGGAAGGGCTGGCTTGAGTCTCTTGGCATTATCTGAGGTTTCTGGTGATGTGAGATTTCTCCTTTTGGGGTGTACTTCCCACAGTCACATATTGAGGACTACCTATATATACTGTAGTAGGTGCCCATCACGAAGAATGACTTTGGGCAGCATATAAAAGATTACACATGGATCTTACAGAATAACAGAGTTGGAAGAGAACTTGTAGGTTATCTAGTCCAGCCCCCTGTTCCAGCAGGAGATCCTGTACCATTTCTGACAAATGATTGTCCAGTCTCTTTTTGAAAGCTTCCAGTGATGAAGCACCCACAACTTTTTAAGGCAAAGCTTTTCCATTGGTTGATAGTTCTCACTGTTAGAAAATTTCTCCTTTTCTAAGTTTAATCTCTCCGTGATCACTTTCCAACCATTATTCCTTGTTTGGTCTTCCAGTGCTTTAGAAAATAGGTTGATCCCAGAAGTGATATCAACTTACCTTCGCTACCGGTTTGCAAACCACCTGCAAATGCACAGAGCGTCAAAAATGGGACGGGCGAGTGGAGCCTCCCACTGCCACTACTACCAGTTCACCCAAATTGGATAGAAGTGGCCGAATTGCACCACTGGTTGACCCCCTTCTGTCTGTCTATATCTGTGATGGCAAACCTATGGCAAGCGTGCCACAAGTGGTATGTGGAGCCATATTTGCTGGCACGGCAACCCTCAGTTCCAGCACGCATGTGCGCACCGGCCACCTGATTTCCAGCCTTCTGGAGGGCCAGAGAGGTCGTTTTCACCTTCCCCAGGCTTCATGAAAGCCTCCGGAGCCTGGGAAGGGCGAAAACTCCCCCTGCATGGGGGGAGTGATGCATGCATGTGCAGGGATCATGCGTGCATGCACAGATAGCGTGCACACCAGTGGTGGGATTCAGCCAGTTCACACCACTTCGGGAGAACCGGTTGTTAACTTTCTGAGCAGTTTGGTGAACTGATTGTTGGAAGCAAACATTAGGGCAGAGAACCAGTTGTTAAATTATTTGAATCCCACAACTGGTGCACACACACAATTTTGGCACACATTTAGAAAAAGGTTAGCCATCACTGGTCTATATACTGTCCACATTTTTCATCAGCCAAAGAAATAAGGAATACTTCCCTAGTGAAGTTCTAGTGCTTCTGTTGACTTTCTTCAGGCTCTGCTCACCATTTTTCCTGGGGCGAGGGGTAAAACACCAATAATTTGATACCTTTCTGTATTAAATAAACTTCTATGGAAGAGGCTTGTCCCAAATGCACCCATCCCCGTTCCCTATTAAAGAGGCTTATTGCAACCACTTATTGAAGCCAAAAGTCTTCAACCGATTTCTTTCCATCAGCTAACAAATACTTTTCTTCATGCCCTTACTTTCTATTAGAATTGCAACCTTCTTTACAAAAGGGCAGTCTTTTATTCCATGGTGTTTTTCCTCTCATTGTATTTTATCTAACACTCTTTTCTAATGACAGTTTATTAGCACTACAAGTGAGGCAATGCAGACAGTCCTCGAAGTACAACCACAATTGAGCCCAAAATTTCTGTTACTTTTGTTAAAGTACTTTTGCCCCATTTTACAATCTTTCTTGTCCCAGTTCTTAAATGAAGCTGTTAAGTTGGTAACACAGTTAAGTAAACATGGCTTCCCCATTGATTTGCTTGTCAGAAGGATATGTAGAAAGTTATCACCCAGCCTTCTCCCAGAAAAATGAAAAATCCTAGGAAATATTGAAAAGGCAGAATATTTCTCTGGATGTGAAAAGAAAGAAACATGTTTTAAAAGACAGAATAGCTGCCTGCAGCTTCCTGCCCATCCCCCTTTGTCAATGAACCATTAAACCCTGAGCTAGTCCACTTTACATAATAAAGAGTCCTCTTCAGGTCCAGAGTGATGGGATTAAGGCATGATGATATTGACCCTTTACCAAACTCACCACATGGCATCTGAGAACTCAACCAAACCTGGATTCAAAACTCAGTCTAGAGAGTTGCCCCTGCATGGCTCCATGGGAGTCTGACAACCAATCAGAACAAGCTCAAGATCAAAGGCCAGAGGAGGATAAAACCAGGGATTCAGCTTCTCTTCCTTCCTTGCCTTCCCTTGTCTTCTCCACCAACACTGAAGCATGTGATCACCTTTTCTGTTCAGGACTCAAGCCATATGGTCCTGTCCACCATTAAAACCATCTTTCCAAGCAGCCTCCATTTCTCCAGTGTCTTTTTCCCCACTTGGAGCCGAACCCAGAAGGACATTTCTTCTAACAGATACAAAGGGCGATCACCTGACCTCAGATCACTGCAACCATCATAAATATGAGTCAGTTGCCAAGCATCCGAAATTTGATCATGTGACTACAATATCCTGCAATGGTATCTGTTAGATTGGGTAAAGGAAAGGCACACTCAGGCTTAGGCAACAACAGCTCTTTATTGTAACAGAACAACTATGTACAATCCAATGAAGGTTCAGTCTGACAGCAGCTCTTTTATAGGGAGCTGTCAGACCCTTCAACCAATGAAATTAAACCTCTGTTCCCACCGGAACAGAGGACCTTGGTGGAAACCATTATGACAATTGCTAGTATCTAACAGTATCTGTGAAAAATGGTCCTATGTCACTTTTTTTCAGTGCTGATGTAACTTCAAACAGTCACTAAACAAACTGTTGTAAACCAAGGTCTACCTGTTGTTGGAACAAAAATCAAGATCCAGTTCCAAGCCAAGAATAAAATGAAGGCTAATTGGAAAGAAAGATTCTGTTTACTGATGAACTGGGGCAGCTGACCAAATGGAGTTGAGAGTGAGTGGGTTTTTATACCTTGTTGATTCCTATGGAGTAACGTAGGAGTCATGGCTGGCTCAAAGGCAAAAGGGGAAATGCAAATCGTAGGTGTTTGTCTAAGCTAATCTTGTCAACCTTTGGCTTGCCTAATTGTGTTGCTTATCTGGAGTCTCTGTCTGACCCAGTCTTTCTGAATGGACTACCAAACCTGCATTTCTAAAAGCTGGCCACCTCAGTTTCTGCTTGGGGCAGGGAGACTGGGGTTGATTTTTCTGCATTTCTCCTCAAGGGGAAATATTCTATCCTGCCTTTTTAATATTCCCCAAAATATTTCATTCTGTAGGAAGGGTGGATGGGTGTTGTTAAACACGAGATAATGAATATTTGGTGAGTCACTATTTAACCAATACACACTGGAAATGAACTTGCTAGCAGTAAAAAAGGTAGCATTTCTGTTTTCTTAATGTCTGTCAAATCATCTAAGATCGCCGACTGTCGTTAAGTTTAATGAGGTAAGCCAATTGGCTGGCTTGATCGTATTTAGTTTGTTGCCATTCAGCATGGCTACGACATCCTGAAGTAGTACACAAGGCTGTAGACAACTGATTTCGGAATTACTTATGCAACTGAATTTGAAGACCGAAAGCTAATGTCCAAAATATATTTTATTGTCCTTATTACTATAACTACAGTACGCGCCTCCATTCAGCTTCAATAGGCTGAGGAAGAACAGCCGAAAGCTGAGTTTCTTACCGTCCCTTTGAGCATGCTAGCATAGGCATTGGCTAGCAGTTTAGCCAATTATCGTTGAGGAACGGAGGAACCGACCAATAGGAAAGAGAAGGAGCTAAGGCGCGCGCGGGAGCAAATTCGAACGGCGGCAGTCAGTGTCTGAAGTCGATCGGAGTCTCTTCACGGTGGGATATATTTTTTCTCTCCCCTCGCCGCTCTCCTGACTGAGGTAAGGTACGGAGGGACGATCAAGAGATCGGCTTTTTAGGTATCGGGGAAAGGGAGACGGGGATTGGAACAAACGAAACGGGCAGGGAAGAGAAATGCTGAGAATGACTTCGGAGTATGTGCTTCCTTGTCGATATGTTTCCATACGGCTTGCAAGGCGATCGGGGCTGCAAGAAATCCGGATGATCGCTGGGTGGGAACAAAGAACCGCTCTGCCATTTTGTGGCCGTCCGGATTTTTTTTTTGCAGCCCTAAAAAATCTACTTGGAAAAAGTGAGACGAGATCTCGGGAGTTCTGAAGCCCGGTCAGAAACCAGATCGCGGATGTCGTAAAAGTTCCTTCACGTTTCTTGCATTTTCCCTCGTCGCTTTGATTTTGCTTCCTAGAAAAAGTCAGGAAAGGAAATTTCGGTCAAATTTTTCAGTAAGCCAACCTCTCTGCCTAAAAAAATGAGGCTGTGAGGTGGAGGGGGGAATGTAGGCTGCACAGAGGCATAGGAAGGGTGGTGAATGATCTCTTGAAGTCCTAAATTTGGCCCTAAGCACCTCTCAACTGCAATCTTATTTTCTATTTATTCTGCAGCGTGAGATGAATATACACTCAACTGTGATTTTGTTTACTATATAAGTAGTAGGTATGGTGAGTGGGTAGTACCCTGGAAAAAAATAAGATTTTCTAAGGGTTTTCATGAGAATTCTGATTTCTTGGTCCTTCTCACCCAGCAATGCCTTTAGATGTTTTGGATTCCATCTGCTCCCTCTGTCCTCAGCCACAGCTATGACAGCTAGGAAATATAGAGTGTTGTTGTCCAAAGTTCAAAATACTCATGGAGTAATGCCTTCTTACTGGTTCTCAAAACTTACAGACAGATGTCATATTCAAACCTATCTTGAATGTTTAAAGTCAGTGCTCTGCCAAAAAGCTACAGTTCAACATATATTGAATGGAACATATATTGAATATCTATAATGTTTGAAGTTTTTTCTTTGAAATCAGATTATTGGTTTATTTAATGATACTGGCGTCTCCCTAGACATTTTTCACCATCTGTAGCAATGCCAGAGATTAAAGCTGAAATCTTGTACTTGCAGAGCAGGTGTTTACCATCAAAATTTGTTTTGGCATGCCTATATTTAACTAAGTATATTGAAACAGCTATTAGAAGTGATGAACACACCAAATTAACTGCTACTCTGTAGGTGAAGGCAGTATAAATTGGCATAAGAAAAAGGCAAGCAAGAACAAGTGAGAAAATCAGACTCTTGTGCCAGCTTTGTTAATTTTAAATCTCCTAATGAAAAACTGCACTTTCTAAAGCATACATTTGTAATTTACAGGCTCATTACTCAAATTATGGCAGCTGTTACTCCAAGAAAAAGAAAACGCTGTTATAATAGGTAAGTTTTAAAATCCAGTTATAAGAATACTGTATTTTTACTTATTTTATTTATATTTACTATAATCAATCCTCATCGATTAACACAATATAAATGAAAATAATTTAAAATATCCACAAGAGGCATAAAAACTAAATAATAAAACAACTCAAAGATAAAATAATTCAAAAATAGAAGCAGACATAACTGAATCTGTTTGAATGCCTTCTGGAACACTTCTGTTTTTCATCTTCCTTAATGCCCACCTGAACAGGAGAAGCTAGAAGTTTCCAGAGAAACCCTTGAACTTCTTGTTACTACTAGAAGTATTTTAAATAAACTTTATACGTATGTGTGTGTGTGTGAATTTATTTTGGAAACCTACAAATCAGAATTGTATATGAAGTCATCTTCTGTTAAGTACATAAAGTACATTAAACTGATAGATTCTTCCTCATATTTAATATTTAAATGTCCAAATTAAGACAAGAATTGAGCTAAATTTACATTCCCCTGTTGTTCCCCTGTTTAAGGGAACAATGCTCATAACACCCAGTGAAGTTTTTTTAATTCAAATTCAGTTTTAAAAAAAGATTACATTCAGTAGAAGTTTTATTTTAATGTCATAAATTCTAAACTTTTTAAGTAACAAGTAATATTTTAAAGCTATAATACAGTGTTGTTGCTGAATTAGTTCTGAGATAGGTAACGAGTAAATGTGTTATTTTTGTAGTTTACAGCTGGTAAATGAGACTCCAGCAAAAAAGTTGAGGATGGAATTCACTGAAGAAGCATCTCCAACAAAAAAACCTTCTAGTTTCCAAGATAAAAAACCCCAGAACTTGCTTGAAAGGTCAACCAGCTTGGAGAACCTTAGTACTTCACCATTGCAGAGAGCAGATGCACCAAAAGTAAAATCAAATGCATTCCCAGAGAGAACATCTCCAGTGTCAGGCACTATATATAATTCCACTGTGCCAATCAATTCCTTTTACAGTAAAGTAAATACATTTCAAAGTATACTGGAAAGAAAACAAGCAAAAGAATGTCATATAAATTCCAGAAATGATTATGCAAATTTACCTATTGCTAACAAGACAGAAGTGATACAGGCCAAGATTCAACCTTTTAAAACTTCCAAACGCTCAGCTGTTTCCAAGCAAGCCAAGACCTTATCAAGAAATACTAAAAAAGCTAAAATAGAAATGGCTGTACCTAAGCCTAAGGGGAAGGAGAATAAAAAGTATGTGGTAGAAAAGAAAATTGAAGGTTCTTCTAAAGTTCTAACCATGAAGTTCAAACCTATGTTAAAACTCCAGGTAGGGGCAGCATTTTTTGCCACTGGAAAGAGGGGGAATGGTGACTCTAAGAAGGTGTTTTCTCCACGAAGGTCCCTCCAATTTATTAATAATACCACAGAAACTAAGAAGCAGGACAATCTTCTCACAAATACCAACATGCACTTATCTTCTGAAAGCAAAGCAGCTAAAACTGGCAGGGAAGAAAATCAAGCGGACGTATCCCCAAAAGAAAATATTGACATTGAGGATAAGAAGACCCTGGCATGTAATAAAAATCATATTAAGGACCCTCTGGACGATAAGAAATCATTACCAAATCTTAGACTTCTTCAAATTCCTCACTCTGGTTCTTTGGAGTCCCCAGCTCAGAAAGAAACTGATGTTGGGAAAGAGGTATGCATAATTTATGAACATTAGTAATTTGTCTAGTAAGTTTGATTGAAAAGAGATTAAATTCCTTAATTTGGTGACTGTTTGATTTATAGACGTGCATGTTCTGTCAAATTAGCATAAAGATAGGGTTTGTCTCTTGAAGACCCTTGAAGGTTATAATGTGGATAAACACTGATTTATTTGGAAAGCAATAGCAATAGCAGTAGACTTATATACCGCTTCATAGGGCTTTCAGCCCTCTCTAAGCGGTTTACAGAGTCAGCATATTGCCCCCAACAACAATCCGGGTCCTCATTTTACCCACCTCGGAAGGATGGAAGGCTGAGTCAACCCTGAGCCGGTGAGATTTGAACCGCTGAACTGCTGATCTAGCAATCAGCTGAAGTAGCCTGCAGTGCTGCATTTAACCACTGCGCCACCCCGGCTCTTCTAGACCTCATAATTTGTAGTTTTAACAAATATCTCATTCTATTAAGAATTTCAGAGTGTTTTTAAAGATCCCACAGTCCTGCCCAATCTCCACCCCATCTTTATGCTAATTTGACAGAACATGCAGGACTACAAATCAAAAATTTCATATCTTTATTTTTAACACT
This sequence comes from Thamnophis sirtalis, assembly GCF_051295495.1. Classification (NCBI taxonomy): domain Eukaryota; kingdom Metazoa; phylum Chordata; class Lepidosauria; order Squamata; family Natricidae; genus Thamnophis; species Thamnophis sirtalis. The sequence continues at coordinate 23,015,754 of NW_028261386.1, read as the reverse complement.
ATGTGCTTTTAGTTTAAGATGCAGCCAAACTTGATTAATAAAATCAGGAATAATAAAATACAATTAACAAAAACTATGTTATATCTGACTGAAAAACATTCATTTATCTGAGTTATGGAAAATTAATCAGAATATTAAAGTTGAATAGATATCAGTTAGGTTAAACCTTGTATCACCATATGTAAGGTATAGCAAGTTTAGAAATCCTGTGTTCTCCGTGTACAGAATCTATTTTAAGGTCATATGAAAAATTTCTAAGGGCCTTTAAACTGATAATTCACCCTAAAGATATTTTCAAAAGTAATTATCTCACTAAGCCTCGGTGGCGCAGTGGTTAGGATGCAGTACTGCAGGCTACTTCTGTTGGCTGCCTGCAATTTTGCAGTTCAAATCTCAACAGGCTCAAGGTTGACTCAGCTTTCCATCCTTCTGAGGTGGGTAAAATGAGGACCCAAATTGTTGAAGGCAATAGGCTGACTCTAAGCCGCTTAGAGAGGGCTGTAAAGCGGTATATAAGTCTGGACTAGAGCAATATCTAAAACAATGGCTTCACTCATGTTCCTTTGAGCTCTTACATATTGTATCCATCACTATTAAGAATATTTGAAGTTGCCCTCTTGTTAAATGAGTTAATTGTTATTTTTTGTTACTAAACAATATTAGCTGGCTTCTCAGAGAAGCTGGAATAAACAGAGGACTGTTTACTCTGTAAAATTAACAGATAGAGATTTTTATTCAGCAACATCCCATTCATGATCAAGCCATGAATTCTTTTCTATTGGAAGCCATGAATTTTAAAAGATGATCTTTTCAAACACACATGACTTTACTTCCTTTCAGCCACCCGACTTTCATGGTTAATTCTTAGATTTTATCAGGATAATAGGAGATTAGGAAAATACTACTTGCCTTAGGTAGGTTTGTCAAGTCCTTTTAAGCATTAAGTAACTAAGGAAATAATCTTTCTCTGAACTTTCTTTGTTCCTCCCTCATAGGAAAAGCCATTAATCAAGTCGGCCACTTAACCTCTCAGTAACCATAATATGAATGTACTTCATGTTTTTCTTTATTAACAATGGATTTTCAGTATTAGGATATAAATTTGTACTTATCTATACTCTTACGTTTCTATGGGGCTGCTTTATTCTGTGGGATATTATATCTTGTACAATAACAAAAAATTGTCAGAAAGAGCTCACACATGTTGAACTTGAACGGAGATGCTGCTTTCCAGTTGTGAAAAAAATGCAAGAGATGTCTTTATATTACCAATTAATCTCTCCCAAAGCTTTCTCTATCCAAGAAAGATTTAAAAAAGATCTTATTTTCCAGATACTTTATTCCAGAAGTGACCATTTGGTTTTGAGTTATTTTAATTTGCTAATTCCTCAATAAGCATATTAAAATGGCCTTTAATTATGCAGCAAAGGAGACAGAACAACATATTCCAAATCAGTTGGGTAATTTTCTCTCTCCTGTTTATTTCAAAAGTTGTAAGATATTTTTCATAAATTCAAGCAGCAAAATCTGACCAGCTCTGCCCCATAAGATAATCCCCTCCCCCACCCACTGTTTCTCTTCATCAACCAGAAATCCTTTACAGTATTCCAAAATTAAGCTGTACCTTATAGTAAGTTTTATTCATTTCATTTTATTGTCCAGAGTTCCTCTTTGCAGGAGATGGGCAGTTGATAAGTAGATAAATAAGTAAAAAAACAAGTTCAATGCTCATCCTGTTGCACTTGTACAGATGTGTAAAGGGTATATTTTTAGCCATAATCCTCTTTTCCTTTGTTGTGCCAAAACATTGTATTGCTACATTTGTATTATTTTTCTGATTTCCTTGCCAAATCCTATCGATGCTTCATTGGTGAATCAGTTCTTGAACTCCTTGCCTTTCCCACTATTCTTTGTACCTACTTTTTGTCTTTCTCCCATTGAATTGAATGGTGTGATATCTCCAGTAAATTAATTCTTTAAAATTTCTGTGTAGCTGCTAATTATAATTATTGAATAAAACATGATCATTTAATTGTCTTTTTTGACATTTGCCTCATTAATAATTTAATATGTTGTACTGTTTATTCATTATAGTTTAATTTTACACTTCCAGAACATATATTTTCATAATCTGTCGGGCTCAAGGTCCCAATAGAATTGGCAGCGAGGGAACACTTCAGTTTGTATAAAAAACATTTTGTTTTTTTACAGGTTTTGGAGGAAAACTCAAAGAAACCGTCTGACAGTACAAACAAATATAAAGTTACCTCTTCCAGTAAGTTATTTATAGGTGATTATAATCTCCCATTGTTTACCAATTGGCTTCCAGGTGCATTTCATGATGCCAATTGCCACCTTTAGGGTCCCAGACATATATCAGGTTATCTGAGAGATCATATTCTCCCAATTTGATCAGACAGAAGAAAGTCAGCTCTTTCCAGGTCTTGTATATTATCTGGTGTGACCTTGGGAATGGGTATTTTTAGCCATTGCCTTCAGACCTTGATATCCCTTTGGCATGAAGGCCTGGTTTCCTTCACTCCTAAATTTCAGGAGGGTAGTTGATATTTACGTGCTCCATCTAGAGCTTGTTATAAGTGATAGTTGAAATCTAACAGGCTTATGACTTTTGATGGTCAAGCTATCTTGATCCTCAAAAATATCTTAAGTTCTTCCTTTTGAGATCTGGAGCACGGTGTTATGAATAATGCAAATGGGTGGATATAAATTTTATTTTATAATAAAATAAATTATTTTTTTCCCAAATATCATTTTTGGCAGACCATGTCCATTCTTTGTTCAGAACATTTTCCAGCAACAAAAAAAGGTATGTCAGTTCTGTAATATTCTCAGTAATTATATAATGCAGAGGAAGAATTTCCTATGGAGGTAAGTCCTTTCAGCAAATGTTTGAAGTTATGACAGCGCTGAACAAGTGGTACTTTTGTGGTCTTTGAAATTTTGGCTGTTGCAGCATTCCCACAATCACATGACTGGCCCACACTTAGAATGGTTGCAATGTCTTGCAGTAACATGTTCACCATTTGTGACTTTCCTTGCCAGCTTCCCATAAGCAAAGTCCACGGGAAAGCTGGCAGGAAAAGTTCCAAGCCTTGCTGTTGTTTTCGCCTGAGGATCCAGTTATGGAATATATGAGATCCCACTTGCAGCATGTTGTCCTCCTGCATTCTATAGCGCACACCTGCCTGGTCATGCTTATACCACACTACAGTACCTTCCCGGATTGTGTAGCAGCCCCTGCCCTTTGTAGCCTTGCTTGTGCTACATACAGTAGCAGCCACTTGCCTGCCCCCAGCTTGCTTGCAAGCCACTTGGGATATGTAGCTTCCTGCTGACTTCCCCATTGACTGCTTATGGGAAGCCAGCAGGAAATGATCCTTGTTAAATGACCTTAAATACTTACTTAACAATGGCAATGGGGACAGGCAGGATTGCCATCACCAGGTGATGCCATCATGTGACAAGGCACTTACAAACACATTAACAATGAAAATTACCATTAAGTAAGGACTACTTGTATTCGAACTGAAGATTTAGAAGAATTGCCCTATTATTCAGGTTCACAGTCATTGAATTGAGCAAGTAAGCAATCTGTTATTTTCCTGTTACATTTCCTATTACATTTGGTTACTGATTCTTATTAGCCTAGGCAGCATTGGCCAATATCAAGGGGTGACAGTTGTAGTCTAAAATAGTGCAAGTTCTAGAGGGACTGATTTCTTAAATATAAATGTCCATGTTGCAACATTCAAAATTAACATGGCTTCTGCTGGGAGAAAATTTGTTGACTTCTTGGCCTTATAGCCCTAATATTAGTCTTAAGAAATGAAACATCTATATATTTATGAATCTTTATTGGTAAGATGCAAATACAATATCTTTGTTTCAGCCTACAGACTCTTCCAGATGAACAACATGTAGAATTGAGTCCAGTAAGGCAGAATTCTCCCTCCAAACTAAAAATCAACAAGAAGACAAAAGTACTGGCCAAAGGCTTGAAGGATCAAATGATCATTGTGAGTATAGTTCTTGCAACCACAATGCTGACAGACGTGCCACGTTTTGTTTCTGAATGTGCATATTAAAGTACTCAATGGTCTCTCCTAATGTCCTAGAATGGACAGTATAACATGTTAATCCACTCTGTGCCTTTACAGGATGCTGGTCAAAAACATATTGGTGCCACCATCTGCAAATCATGTGGCATGGTTTATTCAGTTGCCAGCCCAGAGGATGAAGCACATCATGTCCAGTATCATCAAAGATTTATGGAGGGAATAAAATACACAGTAAGACTGAATTTAGATATACCCTGGAGTCTGTTCTTTTTTAAAAAATTTATTCTTAGCTAAATTTATTCATCTAAATATGTTTTCCATTTTCCTTTTGCCCTTTTTGGTAGAGCTGGAAGAATGAGCAAGTAGTTGCAGAATTCTGGGATGGAAAAATTATATTGATTCTACAAAATGATCCAAAATATGTCATCAAAAAGGTGCCGCAGTAGACTTTTTCTAACCTTGTTCCTATTTTTTTTGTCTCAAAGTTATTTATCAGTTGCAGGGTTGTTCCATAATTCTTACATTTTGAGGGGGAAACAAATGCATACAGTACTCCCAAATGTTAAATAACTTTCAGCCCAAGTTAAATGTTTAAGAAATTACCAAAGGAAATATTCCCATTTTCTAATAATTTCTGGAATTATCTTTTATTACTAAATATGTTGCATGGTCTTAATTTTTGAAAAGTGATAAATAAAAGAGTTTGTGTTCAGTTTTTAGGAGCAACTTTCCAGCCACCTATTTTTGGTGTTAACATAATATCCAGTGCTTACTGCTTCCCAAAAATCTTGGTGGCCAAATAGAATTCCAGCAAAAAATGCACTTTTTATAATTCTATAACTTATTGTTGCTAGAAATGTTGCCTGTCGACACCAATCTGATTAGCTAACTAAATTACTGTGGGTTTCTTCTTTTTATATAGGCTGATGACATACGCAAACTTGTAGATAATGAACTTGGTTTTAAACATGTGGTACAGACAGATCCATCACAGACTAAAACATACTTGTTTGTATCCAATGAAAAAAAGATAGTTGGCTGCTTAATTGCCGAGCCAGTCAGACAGGTAAGCAATTTTACTGTTGAATGAAAAATCTATGGTTGAAAGAAATACATTTGTTCTGAAACACTGAATATTTAAGCTTGATTTGTAAAGTGTTTATATCTACAATACCTACACACACACACACACACACACACAATGGAAAGTTAAGGTGATGTATCTACAGTGGCTTTTATGATCTTATGAACAGTAATTATGTATTAAAACATTTGAGAAACATTCAAGAAATTGATCTACCGTATTTTTCAGAGTATAAGATGCACCTTTTTCCTCAAAAAAGAGGCTGAAAATCTGGGTGCCTACTTATTTCTTTCTCTCCCTCTATCTACCTACCTACTTTTTTTTTTTTAATTTGCCTTCTCAAAATCTTGGTGCGTCTTATACTCCAGTGCATTTTATACTCTGAAAAATACGGTACCTAACATCTGGTAGAGGATGTCTTATTGGGCAAAGCTTTACTGCTTTTAATTTTTGGATTCTAACAATTAGTCCAGGAAAAAATAAAAGACCAACAGAATAACAGTTAGAAGGGAAATTGGAGGGCTTCTAATCCAATCCCCTACTAAAGCAGGAAACCCAGTAACATTTCAGACAAATGGTTGTCCAATCTCTTCTTAAAAACCTCCAGTGTTGGGGCACCCACAACTTCTGGAGGCAAGTTCATCTACTGATTAATTGTTCTGTCAAACAATTTCTCCTTATTTCTAGGTTGATTCTCTCTTTGATTAGTTTCCATCTATTGCTACTTGTTCTGCCTTCAGATGCTTTGGAAAATAGTCATCTCCTTAAGTCCAAAAGAATGTTTTTTCCTTAAGAGATGGCTGCAGTTTTTACAGAGTTAGGATACTTGGGTATATGCAGCCAAACATGCACAGTATCAAATTTGGGAGGCAAATATATATTTTAAAGCCTGGTAAACCATCCTTTAATATCTATTAGGTACTGTTTAAATAGATCACCCTCCTTTTTGTGTAGGCTTTCCGAGTGCTTTCAGAGCCTATAACAGAGGAGTCCCCTACTAAAAACAGCTTAGAGCATCAGCGTGCCTGGTGTTGCTCAACCAAGCCAGAAAAGGTCTACTGCGGGATTAGCCGAATCTGGGTGTTCAGCCTGATGCGGAGAAAGCACATTGCCAGCCGTTTGGTGGATGTGATGAGGTAAGGAAGTAGTGCTGGGTCCAGTCTGAAGATTTTGTAACACAAAAAATATGACAACAGTCTTATTTTCAGATACAGTCCTCGAAGTGAGCCCAAAGTTTCTGTTACCAAGTGGGACATTTGTTAAGTGAATTTTGTCCCGTTTTATGACATGTCTTGCCCCACTTGTACAGTGAATCACTGCAGCTAAGTGAATCTGGCTTCCCCATTAATTTTGCTTGCCAGAAGGTTGCAAAAAGTCACTGCAACTATCATAAATATGAACCAGTTGCCATCTAAATTCTGATCACATGACCACAGTCATAAAGTGTGAAAAACAGTCATGTCACTCTTTCCAGTGCCGTTGTAACTTTGAAAGGTCAGTAAATGAACTGTTGTAACTTGAAGACAACTTTTATTTCTTTTATGAATGTTGTAATACCCTGTTTCACCGAAAATAAGACCTCCCCAGATAATAAGCCCAATTGGGCTTTTGAGCGCATGCGCTAAAATAAGCCCTCCTCAAAAATATTGCAACACAGCAGCAGCTATGGGGTGAACATGCTCGCCACCTGCTGCACCTCAGAAATAATAAGACAAGACCTCCCCAAAAATAAGGCCAAGTGCTTATTTTGGGAAACACGGTAATTAATTTAAACTTTTATTAAATATAAAAAACCTAGATAACTAGGACAATTATATTCTTAATCTGCTTTGATGCGTTTATTTTTTCTTCCAGGCAAACATTTTTATTTGGCTGTTACCTAAGCACCAATGAAATCGCCTTTTCAGATCCAACACCAGATGGAAAGTTATTTGCAGCAAAATATTGCAAAGTACCCAACTTCCTTGTTTATAATTTCATTAGTTAAAATTAATTTATACAACTACAAAGTAGAGTTAATGAACCCATCTCTTTCAGCAAGTTATTACATAAAATGTGGTCAGTGCTGTTATTGCATTGTTTTCTGCTTTAATGTGTTAATTTAAATTCAAGTTAGTATTTGATATGTAAATTGTTTTTAAAAAGTTAATTCTGAAAATTAAATTCTGAAATTTATTGTAACATCTAGAAGGGGTGAAAAAAGAATGACTACTCTAGATCTTTATTGGTACAGCCTTCGGTATATTCTAGCAAACATACTCAATTTCTTGCAGACTGATGACTGTTTTAGTAAAAAATAATACCTCAGTGCTGAAACTGAATAAGCAGGGGTGGAAAATGTGTTAAGCTACATGTTCCCAAGCTAATTTCCAGCACTTTTTACCAATGATTATACCAACTATGGTATACATCTGGAAGTTGTAATTTTTATGGAGGAAATAAAGAGTAGGAGGTAATGTAATGCTGCTATGAACTAATATTTTAAAATTATTTTGCACCTGTTCATGGAAGCACATTGCTGAAACTAGCTTTGAAAGTGTTGGAGACGACTGCAGGATGGAACTGCAATTCTTGCACTAAACATTGTTGAACCAAGTTTGTTCAAATAAATTTTTCTCTATTAATCATTCTTTGGTATGTCAATATCTACAATAGTGAATGTCTGTTTACAAAATTTACATACTGCCCCAATCAATCATCGCTGGTTAAGTATAAAAAGTGGACCTACTAGTTCCACTGTTGAGTCCTTTATGATCAAATGTGATCTTCATACACATTTGGTCATAAAATAATCTGCTACACACAGAAAAGAAAGAATTGTGGAATCCAAATTTTAACATTTAACGCTCGGTGAACGCTCTGATGGGGCGCAGGAGTTCATGGCTTCCATGACAGCCATGGGCTTGACCCAGGTAATTCGGGGCCCAACCCATGCAGCGGGTCACATGCTCGACCTCGTATTCCTCTCGGAGCAGTGGATGTGTGATCTTGGTCTGAGGGGTAATGAGATCATACCCCTGTCGTGGTCAGACCATTGCCTACTGAGGCTTGACTTCCGGAGGCCAAACCCCCACCGTAGGGAGGAGGAACCGACCAGGTGGTTCCGCCCCAGGCGACTTATGGACCCATTGAGGTTCCAGACGGAGCTTGGGGCCATTCCTGATACTCTCGCCCACAGTTCGGCGGAGACTCTGGTTGCCGCCTGGCACTCGGCGGCGTCGGAGTCTCTTGATCGGATTGCGCCACTACGGCCCCTCCGGGTCAGTGGATCCCGGAGGCCCCCTTGGTTTACCGAGGAGCTCCGGGAGAAGAAACGCCGGAGGAGATGCCTAGAGCACCAGTGGAGGTCCGATAAGTCCGAGGCGAACCGAGCTCTTCTAACCACCTGCACCAAGGACTACGTTCGAGCATTAAGAACTGCCAAAAGATCATACATTTCTGCCTTGGTTGCGTCCGCCGAGTCACGCCCAGCCGCCCTGTTTAGGATAACCCGCTCCCTCCTTAACAGGAGGGATGCGGGAGACCCCTTGCAGGGTAGGGCTGAGGACTATGCTCAATTCTTGGCGGACAAAATAGCTCGGTTTCGGTCGGACTTGGACTCCACCGCAGTAGATCCAGCCGAGACACAGGAGGACCGCTTGGCAAATCATCTCTGGGTTGAGTTCCAGGATGTTGCCTCTGGGGATGTGGACAAGGCCATTCGAGCTGTAAGTGCCTCCACCTGTATTCTGGACCCGTGTCCCTCCTGGCTGGTTGCCAACAGCAGGGAGGTGACACATGGATGGATCCAGGCGGTCGTGACCGCCTCCCTTCGGGAGGGGCACTTCCCCGCCGTACTTAAAACGGCGGTGGTGAGACCCCTCCTGAAGAAACCATCCTTGGATCCAGCCATTTTAAACAACTTTCGTCCTGTCTCCAACCTCCCCTTTATCGGGAAGGTTGTTGAGAAGGTGGTGGCCTTCCAGCTTCAACGGGCCTTGGAGGAAGCTAGTTATCTTGACCCCTTCCAGTCCGGCTTCAGACCTGGTTACAGCACAGAAACCGCTTTGGTCGCATTGACCGATGATCTCTGGAGGGCCAGAGATGGAGGCTATGCATCCATCCTGGTTCTCCTTGACCTCTCAGCGGCTTTCGATACCATCGACCATGGTATCCTTCTGCGACGACTGCGGGAGGTGGGAGTGGGAGGCACTGTTTTACAGTGGTTCTCCTCCTACCTCTCGGACAGGTCGCAGTCGGTGTTGGTCGGGGGGCAGAGATCGTCCCTGAGGCCCCTAACATGTGGGGTGCCACAGGGTTCGGTCTTATCCCCCCTACTATTTAACATTTACATGAAACCGCTGGGCGAGATCATTCGGAGGCACGGGATAAAATACCACCAATATGCGGACGATACGCAACTGTATCTGTCCGCCCCGTGCCAACTCAATGAAGCGGTGGACGTGATGAACCAGGGTCTAGAGGCCGTTAGGAACTGGATGAGCGCTAACAAACTGGTACTCAACCCGGACAAGACCGAGTGGCTGTTGTGCTTCCCTCCCAATAATTTGGCGAATGTACCAACACTTAGGCTGGGGGGTCAAATTTTACACCCCTCAGATAGGGTCCGCAACTTAGGAGTCCTCCTGGACCCACAGCTGACTTTTGACCACCAGCTGTCAGCTGTGACCAGGGGGGCATTTGCCCAGGTTCGCCTGGTCCGCCAGTTGCGGCCCTACCTAGACCGGGAGGCTCTCACAACAGTCACTCGAGCCCTTGTGATCTCTAGGCTGGAATACTGCAATGGGCTCTACATGGGGTTGCCCTTGAAGTGCATCCGGCGACTACAGTTAGTCCAGAATGCAGCCGCGCGAGTGATAGTGGGCGCACCGCGATTCGCCCACGTTACACCTGTCCTCCGCGAGCTGCACTGGCTACCTGTTGGTCTCCGGGTGCGCTTCAGGGTACTGATGACCACCTTTAAAGCACTCCATGGTAGTGGATCTGGGTACTTGAGAGACCGCCTCCTGCCGATTACCTCCCTTCGACCAATTCGATCGCACAGACTGGGCCTCCTCCGAATCCCATCTGCCAGTCAATGCCGACTGGCGACCACACGGAGGAGAGCCTTTTCTGTTGCAGCTCCGACCCTGTGGAACGATCTCCCCGCTGAGATCCGTACCCTCACCACCGTCCAGACCTTCCGCGCGGCCCTCAAGATCTGGCTCTCCCAGCAGGCCTGGGGATAGGTTCCTAATTCACCCGCCCGAGTGTTTGATTGTTGAACGAAAGTTGTGTTTTACTATTTTTTCTTTGTTCACATTTTGTTTTGTTTTTGATGTTGCACTTCCCTTCCTTGTGATTGTGAGCCGCCCTGAGTCCCCTCAGGGAAAAGGGCGGCCTATAAATTTTAATAAATTCAATTCAATTCAATTCAACATAGCCTCTTACTTGTAAAAGTAAAATCCTCACATAAATACCTATCCCTTAGTTTATGGCATCATTTATTTGATCCACATAACCAGCCTGGTTCCATGGGTACTCACGATGTTCTATGAGAAACGTACACTTCAAACTATCATTTCAAAAAATTACACATACAGCCCTTCTTTCAAAGCACTGTACTCACTAACCAGAGTTTTTGATCTGACATCATTGCAATTCTTTATTAGGCCTTTTCTAGAAAAACTGGGAAGCAAGCTAAAATGAACTGTTTATTAACTGATGCTGTCAGTGTAGAGACGATGCAATTCCCATTAAACCAAGAAAACCTGAATTCCAGTATATAGCAAATGTTCTTGCAAAGTTACATTTCAGATATAAACATTTCTGAATCTCTGCTGTTACTGCAAAAGGCAATGCCTTCCACTCGTCCAAGAATTTATTTCTACCTTAATTTCTCAGTAATTCCAATAAAGTGGTTTTGCCCTTCACACAATTTGGATTTATATAAGGAATGACTCAACAATGTATTACGGTATCGTGTGGCTTGCACATGAACAAAAATGTGTCCTAGGTGCTTTGGTTCATATATAGAATGAAATGAAGTTTGATTCTGGATACAGACCAAAACACTGTTCCAGGCGTAAGTGACCTGATGTGGGAGGTAAAAAGAAAAAATAAGGGTATTGGCAGCTAGGAAAAATCAGGAGAAAGGGAATGAAAGGCACTAGGAGTATATTGTTAGGAGCAGGATACCAGCACTATCTTACTTGCCCTGTGAAATCACTCCTGATTCTTCTGAATTTTGTTTGAGACCTAGATTAACCAAAGCATTCCAAATTTTGTTCTGCTGTGCCAGTGAATTTGAATGCAATCCAAGCAATCCAAATAATTGGATTGTAGCCCCTGAAATGCCATGAGAAAATGTAGATTAGGCACTCAACAGACCAAAAATACTGCAAATGGTTGGGATCACTTAAAGTTTTCAGCGACTTTGGACAATACGCAACATCACCCAAAATGCTTATTGTTGAACATTTTTGGGAGGAAAAAACCCTTTGACCTTTACATCATGTGTAGCCATTCCCTGAATGAACTGCAAATTCTCATATTATGAATACTAGGTCTGAGTAACATTCGGTTAATGCAACTTACCTAGAACACAACAGTAGTTGGAGAACTTGGTCACTTCCAACCAAATCATTTATATTAATACTGAAATAGTCATCCTCATCTACATGTTCTCACATCAACTTTATCAACAAGAAACACTAAAGGTACTGTTTGAAATAATTTATCTGACCTAAAAAAAAAAAATCTGGCAGTTTTAAAGAGTTTAAAATGGCCACTTAAATACATTTGAACTAGAAACTAAGCATTGAATATTCTCACGTAATATCCCTAGCTAAAAATTCTGGAAGAGAACAGAGAAGTTGCCATATGGTGTAAAAGTCAATGTGAGTTGGCTAAGGTATGAACTTTTCCGACTCCAAAACATCCAAAATTTGTGCTGCTGCAGGACGGTTTCTTGGATCTTCCATAGTACACAAGGAGAAAAGCTCAACGGCTCTTTGATATGAAGGGTCCAGCTCTTCCATATTGAGTGGTGGCCGAGTTCCAAGCACTGCATAGTAGGCATCATCATCAAAGTCAGCTTCATCGAAAGAAGCATCTAGAATTACATGAGAAATGGGTCAAAAGCCATTTTCAAGAAACCATCACAAATTGCTAAGAAAAAATAATTGTATCCAACATTCAAACTGTAGCCCAGAAACAGTACTGACCAGGGTTTGAGTCTTCTCTTGATCAGAGCGCTCACCTAAATTAAATTTATATACGGTAGTTTCCCATTTCATTAAAGGCAACTCTGGGCAGTGCACAATAGATAAAATAAAAAACAGTGAATACAAATATATGAAAATGTAGTAATATTCTAACAATTCCAAATTCAGTCAAAGTGGAGGGAAAATTTAAAAATGGGTCCCTCAACAATGGAGCCATCTTACCAAGTTTCCAGTTCTGTGGAAGCCCCACACTTAATCACATAACCAAGTCTGGAGGGGCTTACAGAATTTTGAAAGGCTCTCTTAGTTATGATAGCCACCTGCTCTCATTACGTAATCTTACAGGATTATTGTGCAAATAAAATGGAATTCAGATGGATAATTTTGAGCTTTTTTTAAAAAAAAAGCAATGCCAATCAGCTGGTTTTAATAGAAATCTTTCCAGGCATTAAGAACAAGGTCCTCTTAAAGATGCTTTCACGTATTAAAGTAGTTGTCATGGACATGGAATTGGGTATTTTTCCATGTTCCTTCCAATTCAGTTTCTAAGAGAACATTCCTTTTTAGTCAAGTCCCAAAGGTGCTTTTCAAATGGCAACTGGACTTCCTTAGGGTTTTTGAAAATTTCTCATCCAAGAAGTTTCTTTAGTTCTGACTGAATGATGGGGAATAAAAGAATTTGTATTCTTTTCAGGGTTCTGGTCATTATTACTCTGAAGATGACAGTTAGCTGGGATTAAGGCCACTTGAGGATTTATCTATACCCCCAGGGTCACCTGAATCAGTGCAAATGAATGTGGAACCATCTTGGGACTGCTGAAAGGACTCTTGTTGTAGACAAAAGATAAGTGGTGTCTGTATTCCTCCCCCTGTTGAGAAGGCTGTGTTAATAATCCGGAGATGGCTTGTGGCTGTTCAATTTTAACATAACAGTCGATGGCCTGTTTGACCCCTCTTTTAAGACAGTAGTCTTCTCGGCCCAGAATGTGGACTTTGCTGTCTTCAAAAAAAGTGACCTTTGTGCTTTCAAATGCAAATGGAGTGCTGATTCTTGTCCCAATGGGACAAGCAATCCATCTGCATTTGAAAGCCCAAAGATTACTTTTTTGAAGACAGCAAAGTCCACATCCTGGACAGAGATGACCACTGGTCTGAAACAGATAAACTGGCCATCTGCATTTCAAGAGTGATAATAACCTGATAGCAAAAAATATAAATCCTTCTACTCCCCACCACCAGTCAGAGCTGAAGAAGCTTCTCGGATGAGAAATGAAATGTCTTCAAGTTGCCTCTTGGAAAAGGGACAACCACTTCCCGGATGTCTGAGAATCTCTATAGACATTTACACGTTTATATCTTTTTAATTGTTTTGCTATTATTCTTGATTGCTAAGTTGACAGAAAGGCAGGCTATAAATTGTAGTAAATGAAACTTAAAATATTTTGGAAGACTACAGTATCATTCCACATTTCCTTATATTTAAAAAAAAATCCAATGCTGGACTAAACTTTTAACATATTTGGCCTAAGTCCAATGCCTGAAATCACCCCAAGATCATATAAGATTTGTTTCAGCAGCTAATTTCAGTAAATTCACCGATTAAGCAATTTATAAGATGCAGGTAGCTCTGCTGTCCCATTTTGTTTGTCCCTGGAGGTCGAATTGACCATTTTTATATGGATGTAAAAAGAAGGTTCTGCTAAATGTAACACATTCTGCATCTCACCCATATCTTACTTTAGCCCACCTATTCCAATGATGTCATCACCATGTTAATGCAGAGCTGAGACTAAAATAATAAAATAATAAAATAAAGTTACCCCACCATCCCACCAGGCAAATCAAGAATATTTAGACGCACCATCGTCATCGTCTCCAAGCAGATTCAGGTGTGGTACGGAAAGTGTCATCATCTCCCACAAAGTCAGCCCAAATGAAAATATGTCAGCTTTGTCAGTGATAATACCATTTTTTTCAAGAGCTTCTTTGGGTTTCCAGGGCTCAGTGCCAATGTACTCAGCTTCTGGATCACTCACTGAACAAAAACAAATTATAGTTACAAACCAAGAGCTTCACTAAACTTCAGGGTTTAGTGAAATTCTCTCAAGAAGCAAAGATAAACAGCTCTATAAAACCAAGGAAAAGAAAGTCAAGAGCAGTTAGTGTCATAGTAACCATTATGAACAGAATTTGAATCCTTTCATTTCTAAAATTCCTTAAAGGCAAGCAACTAGGGCTGCTTGGTAAAATTTTGTTAGACACAACTGTGACGAGCAAGAGTTCCAATTTATTTATCTAACTAATTTATAAAACTGCCCATTGCACAAGAAAGTGATTGGGGGAAATTCTGTAACATGTATAACTGTAATCCCAGTACTGTACAGGTTCTCAAGAGCCATCCAGAATACTTCCAAAGGAATCTTGTATAGCAACATCCTATTGCATTCCTTTTCCATATGACAAGTAAATTAGAACACTAGAATACCTCTTCCTGCTTCCTATAAAGATCTATGTGCCCCAGCAGTTGGAAGCAGCCAAGAGAAAAGAGATTTTGGCACTGGGAAACAAGAGAAATATTACAATCCCAGTTCCTCAATTTGCATAGAATATTTATCTCACATTCCTGTCCTGAAAGAACTGCATTCTTTTGAGTCCATTTTTTGCTTTTCTAGTTTAAGAAGTTGAGAAACCTCAGACAATCAATATTCAAAAATATTTCTATATTTCACACATAATCTCAAGTATTTTGCTTTCCCTTCAGGTATAAGGAAATATGCATGAAATGGGCATAGCAGCTCTGGTTTATTTCCAAACAAGGTTGTTTATTGTCCATTGTAAAATAGACCACAAAGGCAGCTCTGACTCTAACAACAGAATTCCTTTAATGATTCAGCAGTGTGGTAGGAAGGTTGACTGATGACCACCAGAGCAAATTTCCCAATATAGTACACAGAAATAAGAACTGAAGCTGATTTTCAATGAAAGAAAATAAAGGGACACTAAATATTCAACATACCGGTCATATTTTCATCTAGAGGCAAGGAGACACCCACATCACAAATCTTTATTGAGTCAAAGTCACCTTTAATGACAACATTAGAAGATTTTATGTCACCATGAAGCAATTTCTTATCATTGTGAAGATACTGAAAATCAAAAGAGAAGGATTTTCTTTACAAAGGGTATTGTAAGCTTTACTGTTTTTGTTTTGGTCAGCCCTTGAAGGTTCACATGGAAGTGTGTCGTATTCAATTTATTCAGCCTACCTTCAAGCCTCTTGCCATGTGCAATGCAACTTTGAGAATGGTGGCAGCTGGAAAAGGTTTCTTGTGTTTTTCATTTCTTTCTTCAATCAAGTCATTCAAGGACTTCTCCCCACCATATTCCATAGCAAGACACATAGTTCCATCCTTGGCTTCAGCAAACGCACGAAACCCTTCAAAACACATATTAGCATTTGTCAGTGTCCCCAGGGGCAACCTTCCATTTATTATATTATTCCCAGGTTAATTCAAACTTTAAACTAGGCCAGGACACTTTTTATAATTCTCCAAATATTTTTCAGTCTAAGTATTTATTTTTAAATAATGCTGAAAGAGCTTCAAGAAAGCTCCCATGGTACCTAAGAAAGACTAATAGAAGAGTAGGGCTTGTTGCAGGATCCAATCTGGATTGGACACTGGGACTACTGATTTAGTCTTCCAAGTTTTTGGACTTGTGCTGGAACTTCTCTCTACTGGAACATGTGTTTTGGGCTATTCTTTGAGAAGTATTTATGTGGTGCTTGGTTGGGTGTGGCTTCCGAAATCTGAAAGCTTGGAAGACTAAACCCCTAATCCAGTGACTGGCCCAGATTGATCCTGCAACATTATCCTGGGACATGTGTATTTGCCTTCATTCGTAGTAGGACTTGTCATATACATCAGTACAGTTTGCTTATGTCTACTTGAGGACATTTCTCTATATTTAGCCAGATGGAACCATGGAAACATCAACTAAAAAGGCTGACAAATATGAATAAGTATCTTCCACTTTCCCCACTTAATCTTACCCACAATGTTTGGGTGCTGAAGGTTTTGTAGAATACTAGCTTCTTCATTCAGTCTCTTTTGATAAATACTTTGCTGACTGGAATTACATTTGGTATTTATTTTTTTCACAGCCCAGGGAGAGCAAGAGATCCCTCTGGGAGACCTAGACAAAAAGAATTTTAGTTAAAAATGTGGGTCTAGATAAAGTCTAGATAAATTGCTAAGACTACTATATATGAAATACCAATACCGTTATTTTTGCATCATTTCTCCATCACTACCAAAGCCAATTCTATTATCTGGTTCAAAAACAATCAATAATTAATGTATACCTCTGTCTCGTAATATCAAAACTCTTAATGAGCTATCTCAGAATAACAGTGTGTAACAAATAACTAGCAGAAAGCAGGAATAACTCAGATTATCATATCAGAGGTGCAGAGCAGACATAAGACAATCTGACGCGTCAAATAAATCAAATCCAGATTTACTGTGCTTGTAACAATCAATTAGTAGGGCCAGAGTTAATCACTCATTTTTTCCAACTTTACTAAGTGACATATGAGGTGATGTTTTAGAAATCTCAATATGTTGGAATATATCAATTAAGATAACATACCGTTTCATAAGATAAACATTGACACCAGTTCCATATCCCAGTTTTCGCATGAAGGGAGAGGCTGGAATAGATAGTGTAGATGAAGGATTTTGCCCTATATTGTAAAAAAAGAAACATGCTGCTTATGGTATAGGACATACATTTTTGTTATAATTCCAAGAATGGTTTTTCTAATTCAGTAACCAAGACCAGACTTTATCAAGGGTTTCTTGCACAATCTGATGATGAAAAGTCTTTGAAGTTTTTGATATGTTGAGATGTCATAGTGCTTTTCTCTCTCTCTTTAGGGATGTGCTGAAGGATCTGTCTTTGTTTTTTTTTAAATAAACCTATTTCAATTTCAACCATATATCAGGCAATTTGGAGTCAGCATTATCTCTTCACATTCACTATCATGGAAGCAGAGTGATTCATAAAATGGTGGCCATGGAAACATGGTCATATACATTAAAAAAGTCTCCCAAATATGAAAGCATTTATACTAATCTTTTGTCTGCTACATTTGAATAAGAAGCATTTAAGCACATTTAGAGAAAATTTACACGTTTATTCCCTCTCCAAATCCATCACTCTCATATTTTAGAATTCATTGCATTCTCTCTGCCAACAACAATATGTGTTACTGGTGGGAACTAAGTTACCACCTTTTTTGCAGAGATTTCCTCCCCAGTACAAATCAATCTGAGCACTTCACTTATGCAAAGGGGAATATTGTGTGCCAAGAGCTATGTTTACCTTTAAGTCAGTACTTAAGTAAGTACTGCCATATATTTTGTGTTTCTATCACAAAAGCCTTGCTCTGAATCTAAAATATTTTCCCGATTTTTTCCTAATACGTTTGAGCGCTTATCACTATAAATTGATCATTTTAAAAAAAGTTAAATTAACCAATGGCTCTCAAGTTTCCCCCATATCTTCACTAAGAACAGTCTCACCGGATTTCCTCCTTGTTCCTTCTCGTTTACTGGGAGTCTTGAAAGCAGCTTCGGCAGCCATAGTGATGGATGTTTCTGCAGGAAAAAGCGGGGACAATTTTGCAACTGGAAGCCTGTTCAATGCACAAATGCAGATTAAAGCAGATATCTGTCCCTCGCCGGCTGAAGTTTGCTTAGGGAGCCCAGAGGCAAAATTAGTTCTATATTAATAGTAAGAAACAGTATAAAACAGATCAAATAACTTAATAACTAGATTGGGGAAAACAGCAGTTAGGTGAGATGCTCCCCCCTTCTTAGACCGTTAAGTGTCTTCCCGAGAGAGGAAACATCCAATTCAGCGCGTGCAGAAGCACAACCTTTCACGGCAAGGCTGGCAGGGTAAGAGACAGAATTTTTTGAAAAAAACTCCGCGCCACCGTTAACGAGAAGACACTCACCAACACAACACACAGTCTCAACCACTGCAGCAGTTTCCGCCACCGTTTGAATCTCTGCTGGCGCTTGCGTAAACAGAACGTTAAGCGGGGGCGGGGCAAAGCGGAACGGACCAATTGGAGGTTCGGGACACGCAGCGGACGAATTCGAGGAGTGGCTAGACTCGCAGAGGTCTTCATGCTTCGCCACTTTAAGACTTGTGGACTTCAACTCCCAGAATTCTCCAGCCAGCTCTGGTCTGCTGGCTGGAGATATCTGGGAGTTGAAGTCCACAAGTCTTAAAAGTGGCCCAGTTTGGGGACCCCTGGGCTAGAGATTCTCATGGGCAGCCGGCGCATTCTCAGAGAAGGCGAATCAGCAGCTGAACGAGAAGCGGGATTTCAACAGCAGATGGAGTGGGCAAATGGGCCAAAAGATTACTGTCCTAGAGTTTTTATTATTATCCTAGAACAGTTACGGGTTGCTAACGGAGACGGATCAAGAAAGCACCAGGAATTGGAAAACAAACCTCATATGATTTCGGGCTCGTTTGCTCACTACAACCGAGCTAATTTGAGTCGCTTTATTGGTGAGAAGGGCGGCATATAAAATAACAAATGGCAGTGCCAATTCGAAAAGGCTAGGGGAAGAAAGACTGGGGTTAATATTTGCATGAGGACCTTCCCCCTCCCCAGGAATGCCAAGGTTATTAGCTGGTGTTGAAAGAAATGTCCTTCTGGGTTCAGCTCCAAGTGGGGAAGAAGACACTGGAGACATGGAGGCTGCTTGGAAAGATGGTTTATTGTTGGACAGGGCCACATGGCTTGAGCCCTGAACAGAAAAGGTGATCACATGTTTCAATGTTGATGGATAAGAAGAGAGAAGGGCTGAGGGAGGGGCTTGCTAGGCTTTTTATACCCTGTTCAGTCCCACCTCTCTGTTTCCTGTTCCTGTGTAAGAAATGTATTCTGACTGGTTATCAGACTCCCATGGTGCCATGCAGGGGCTACTCTCTAGGCTGTGATGAGTTCTCAGTTGCCTTGTGGTGAGTTGAGTAATATCCCTTCCCCCTACAGCTGCAGTGAGGAGAAGTCTTTATTATGTAAAGTGGGCTAGCCGGG
The DNA here is from genome assembly GCF_051295495.1 of Thamnophis sirtalis. Taxonomy (NCBI): domain Eukaryota; kingdom Metazoa; phylum Chordata; class Lepidosauria; order Squamata; family Natricidae; genus Thamnophis; species Thamnophis sirtalis. The sequence goes on along the minus strand of NW_028261386.1, from coordinate 22,996,266 downwards.
CCATCTTAATGGCCCATTAGCTGGGGATGGGCAGAAAGCTATAGGCAACTATTCTGTCTTTTGAAACATGTTTCTTTTCACATCCAGAGAAATATTCTGCCTTTTCAATTTTTCCTAGGATATTTCATTTTTCTGGGAGAGGGCTGGATAATAACTTCCCACACTGGAATGGGGAGTTTTAAACAAAAACGGAAGAAGGGGGCATCAAACACTTCATAATGTCAAAACCACATCCATGAAATCTTCGTGGTGATGGAGAGTCAATATCATGTATAGCTGTATTGTATGTCCACTGTCGCGGTGGCTAAAACGCTGAGCTTGTCAATCAGAAGTGGTTTGAATCCCTAGCTCCACGTAACGGAGTGAGCTCCCGTTACTTGTCCCAGCTTCTGCCAACCTAGCAGTTCGAAAGCACATAAAAATGCAAGTAGAAAAATAGGGACCACCTTTGGTGGGAAGGGAACAGTGTTCAGTGCTGGCCACATGACCATGAAGACATCTTCAGACAGCACTGGCTCTTTGGCTTTGAAATGGAGATGAGCACCGCCTCCTAGAATCAGAAATGACACATACCGGTATGTGCGAGGGGATCCTTTACCTTATGTCCACTGTAATGAATGATTTACATTCTTAGTGTGTGGTTTGAATTAGCAAATCATTCAATAGATCCCGTTAAAGCTGGCAGTCAAAATGTTGGAAAGCATACTGTCATAAGTGCATTAATTCTGACCACCTGAAGTAGTAATAGATTGAATCTGATGTTGTTGAGGTCCATCTTGCATTTCAACCCCACTGCTTTCAAAGGAGATCATGTACTAACTTTATAAAAAAGTAGGATATAGAAAATAAAATAACAGGGTTGACAAGGACATTGGCGGTTTCCAGTTCAAACTCCTGCTCAAGCAGGAGACCCTACTATTTCGGTCAAACAGCTACCAGCTTCTTGAAAAACTCTAGTGTTGGAGCACCCATAACTGCTGCTGCTTTTTTATTTTTTATCTATGTTGCCTGATGTAGCACTTTGGTCCTGGAGAAACATGGTTTCGTTTCACTGTGTACTATACTGTATATTGTTGAAATGACAATAAAACTTGACTTGACTTCTGGAAGCAAGTCATTCCACTGACTGTTTTCTTTGCCAGAAAATTTCTCCTTAATTCTAGATTGGATCGCTCTTTAATAATTTTTGACACATTACTTCTTGTCCTCCTCTCATGTGCTTTGGAGAATAGGTGACCCCCTCTTCTCTTTGACAGCCCCTCAAGTATTGGAAAACTGCTATCATGTCACCCCAGATCCTTCTCTTTTGTTAAGACTAGACATACCTAGTTCCCACAACTATTCATTGTATGGTTTAGCATCCAGATCCCTTATCATCTTTGTTGCTCTTCATTCTTTTTAGTTTCAACATCTTTTTTGCACCATGGTGACCAGAACTGGTCACAGTATTCCAAGTGTGGTCTTACCAGTGCAGCGTGCTATCACTTCACCAATTTTGACACTATTCTTCTATTGATGCAGCCTAGGACTGTGTTGGCTTTTTTGGCAGCTGCAGCAGTGCTGGCTCATATTTTAGTGATTGTCCTTTAGGACACCTAAATCCCTCTCAGTCACTACCATTGAGCCAGGTACTATCTATTCTATACCTGTGCATTTTATTGGGAATGCCCATTTTAAGTGGGAAGAGAGACTTTGGAAATAACAGAGACTGCTTGGAAAGATGGTGTAATGACGTGGAGCTCCTGGATGAAAAGGGAGGGGCTGCTGAGCATCCCTGGGTTTTATGCTCTCTGTTGGGCTCCATCTTAAGAATTTCCTGTTCCTGTGTAAGAAATGTATCCCATTGGCTGTCAGACTCCCAGGGGGCAGGGGTCTTAGCTACCTTTGTAGGCTGTGTGCTCAGTTTGGTTGAAACTTGGTGGGCGACAATGAAATGGCTCTGCCCCTTCAGGGAAGATCTTCGTTATGTAGAATAGACTGGCTAGCTCAGGTCTTAATGGCCCATTGAAAAAAAAAGGGGGGGGGCTGAGATTCTGCCTGAGTTTCTACTTTTAATATTTCCTAAAATATTTCATTTTTCTAGGAGAGGGGTGGGTGCTAACTTCCTTCAAGGTCCAGTGTTCAAATCTGTGAAGATGCTTCTGTATCTTCAGCCTATCTTGTGTTGACTATTCCCACCCAGCTTGGTATTGTCTGCAAATGAGATAAGTTCTTCTATCCTCCCGTCCCTCTCCCCAAACCATTTATTAAGATGTTGAAAGAGTACTGGATCAGTAGAAGCAGCAGAATTAGATTGTTTAGACATTTTCTCTAGCAACGCAAAGATGTTCATTTCTACCCCCAATATTTAGCCCCACCATGTATGAAATGTTGGACTCAAATCACAGAATATAGAGTCAACTGATACAACAGCGCATTTTATAAAGTCAACTTGTGCAGTTAACAGTTCATTATAAAATTGTCTTTTCAATAAAAGAAAAAGTTAACTGTAGTGTACATTTCCGCCTCCTGTTAGGATCACGCACACACAAACTCCCACAAACACCATGCAGATACAATCATTTTAATTATAGGAAGTAAAGGATTCCCATTTAAAAAAAACCTGAAGTGGGTTGAATTAATGTACTGTAGACCAAACCCAAAAAGTGAATCCCATGCTCTTGTTAGTCTATCAACAAATCCGCCTACAGTAGTGTTCGGTGGATAAATTAGATGTTCTAGGCTAGGACTGGGCAGAACAGGTGGGAAAGACTGAGGCTATCGGGAACTGAACGAGGAAACGGGGGTGGGGAGTAGAAAAAGAGTCAGGAATGTATTCAGTTGCAAATGAATTCGAGGAATAAAGACAACGCTTTCAAGGTGCCTTCCAAACCTATTGATATAAACCGCCCGATAAACACAATTTTCAGACCCCAGCGGTACACCGAAAACAAGCGGCTTTTCAAAAAGAAGCGCAGAAGGCTGGAAGGTGAATGAATGACCCCGGCCTGAAACAGAGGCAGCGCCACAACCAATCCCAGCTCCTCGGCTTCATCCAAGATGGCGACGCGCCAGAGGGTGGGGGGGAGAGGGGGAGGGGGGAAAAGAGTTATTCGGTGACGTCACGGATGGGCTGATCTGGAGCTGCCACGCGGGAGGAGGAGCAGCGAAGTACGGAAACCGGCGAGGGGTTGGTAGCGGGGTGGGGAGGGGAGTTCCTCCTCTTCTCCTGTTATTCTCGAAGCCGGGCGGGACGAGCGTACAGTGTGTCTCTATGCAGGCGGCGCTCCTGCTCCCTGTGTAGCCTCGCGTGGGAAAGGTAGGCGAGACGGACTGGGCCCCTTTTCTGCATAGCGGATCCGTCTGATGTCGCTGTTAACCATGATCGATTATGACTACGTGAGCGCCGAGCAACTCGCCGGCTTCGATAAATACAAGGTGAGACGATGTGGGCTTCCTGGGGCTTTTCCGAAGGGAGGGAAAGAGCTTGCTGGGGTTGCGGGGAAAGGAGACGCCCTGGGCTGCTGGAAGGCATCCCTCAAGGGAGACACGCCGTGCTTGGATAGCTCAGCCGCCGCGCAGCAGCTTCTTCTACATGCGGGAAGCAGCCGTGCCCAATCGGTACTTCTTGTTCCTCGACTCGCCGGGTGAATTAGCCTACAATTCCCATTGCCGCTAACCCGAATGGTGGGATGAGTGAGGCTGATGGGAATTATAGTCCACCTTTGACCAAGGGATGCTGTTTGCAATAAAGGAGGCCTCTTTCTGGCTGAAATTTTTTTGGGGGGGGGTCTTATGGCACAAGACGCTATTTGGGGGGGCTCCACCTCCCATCCCCGTGGATGATTTCAGAGCCGTGACTCAGAGTTAGTAAAGATGCATCTGTGGCATGCATGTATTTAATTTTTTTTTATTCTATGTTTGCCCATTGTTATGCTTGCCAAGGAGTTGTTTTTGAGGCTTTAAGCTTGTGAATAATCCCTTTGCACACACAAACGTGTTTCACTACCTGGCTATGTAATATTTTCTCCACTATCTTTTGGAAATTATAAGAATGGAATATGGGCATGATAAAGAATTCTATAATTTCTATGACTCTATGATATCCCTGAATTATGAAAACTGAGTCGTCTTCCTAGGATATTGGGACAAAAGGGAGTTAGGATCCAGTAGCTGCCAAGTAATCTCTGCTTTTTGCAACTTCCCAAGATAAACTATAACAGTGGGAATACTTTAACTCTATTGATGACTTTGCTGATTGCTTTTTAGCCATGCCTTGTAGAGTTCAAACACAAAGCTTAAGTCTGTTCAATAGATTGTCTTTGACTACTGCGACACAGAAACACAGCAGAAAAATACCAAGTGATTCATTGAGCCTGCCCTTTGAGTTTGTTTTTGTTTTAATTTATTCATTTCTATTTTTTTTTGTCAGATGATGGATATGTATTTATCACTTTTAGTGTTGCCTTGCCCTCACTTCTGACAATTTTTATGCCTCCTTTAAGGCCCAGAAAAGGATATATATGCACATGTATACTTTCTTTATACAAACCAATCAGGCTGCACAACAAAGTGGAAGTGTTTCAAACACTGCCAGTTAATACTTAAAGTTGGGTATAAAATGTTGGATTAGGAGTGAGAATATCCAGATTCAATTGTGAAAAATCAATTTAGGGATTTGGTCAATTGAAATTCCCATGTGTGAGTAACCTGAAGAGAGCAATACAAAAGTATTATAAGAGTAAGAAAATCATCTCTACATTTATTGCTGTTGATAGTAATTTACAGTTAATAGTAAAATGAATGAAAGCCACAAAGTGACAAGAACATTCTTTCATCTACCTGCTGACTCCTTCATTCTTCCTTAAACACATAGGGTAATTGGTTTTGGCCACTATAATGTGTACAAGAAAACGTATACAGCAATTATCTCGTTGTTTCTTTGCAGAGGAGTCTTTTTTCTTTGGTTGTTCATTTTCTTTGTGTGTATGGATGCGCTTCTTTTTACTTTTGCAGATTTTGAGGTTTCCTCAACATAAAATCCTTTCTTTTCCTTCTCTGTAAAGGAACTTCTGCCTACAAAATTAATTACCCACCTTCCTCAAATTGTATTGAAGGGAAAGATTTGGGAAATTGCTGCCTTGTGTGTCATCATCATCCTGTAACTTGCTGGGTTTTCTACTTGGACGGCTAGCCCTCTTAACTACCAGTTGTTTACAGAATAACAAGAGTTGGAAAGAACCTGTAAGGTCATTTAGTCCAACCCTCTGCTCAAGCAGGAGACCTTGTACCATTTTTGACGGCTGTCCAGTCTCTTCTTGAAAGCTTCTAGTGATGAAGCACCCACAACTTCCGAATGCAAGCTGTTCCATTGGTTGATTGTTCTCACTGTCAAAAAATTTCTCCTTATTTCTAGGTTGAATCTCTCTCCTTGGTCAGTTTCCATCCATTGTTCCTTCTCTGGCCTTTGGTTGCTTTGGAAAATAGATATTTAATAACTATTAAGTTTATAAATTTAATAACCATTGAAGTTATGACAACACCAGAAAAGTTGCTTATAAATTAGTTTCAGAGCTACCGGCAGCTGGATTCCATTTTTGACTGGTTGTAGCATCCTCCAGTCACATGACCACAATTTGTGACTTTTGCAGGTTTTTGGCAAAAAATGGGCCATTCAGGAGAATGGATTTGCTTAATGACAGGTGATTCAGATAATGAGCACATGATTTGTTTAATGACCACAGTGGCTCATTTTATGACCATTCTAAAATGGTTGTGAAATCAAGTCAAATCACCAGGACCGGATGGATTACACTCCAGGGTTCTGAAAGAACTGGCAGATGAGATCTCAGAACCAATGAACTATATCTTTCAGAGATCCTGGAACACTGGGGAACTACCAGAGGACTGGAAAAGAGCTGATGTGTTTCCCATCTTCAAAAAAGGAAGTCAAATTAATGACTCATTTAATGATTGCAATGACTTCTGATGGAAATCACAGGATCAATTGCTAGCATTAAATAAGGAACTACTTGTACTGCTCCCTAAAATTCCTGTGGAATATCAGATTTTTTCATTTTAATCTAGACCTTAATCCTGAAGGAATATGCGGAACAACCCTTTTGCATTAGAATTCTTCTCTTTGGACCATATTTACCCTTTTCTTTATCTTGAATCAGGCATCCTACTGCATGTAAAGTTTAATTACTTTATATGTACATTGTATTGGAACTTTCATTTGTTTAATGTGGGTTTATTAAATAAGCCTTATTGGCAGGGGCAGCACAGCATGATAATTATAAACTGTAATTTAATGACACTGTCTGGGTTCACATTCAAAATACACTGCTAAAACCAGCTAAATGCATGAATTGGCACAATGCATAAATCCAGACAGTAGCTCACATTTCCTTTCTCTAATAAAAGTTGATCTGCTAAGACCTGCCTCAGCAGGTGGCAGCATTTTCTGACTATCTGAATTGGAAAGCTGTGGAGTTAGGTTTGATTAGTACCTGTGTGAGAACCTTGTGGAAATACTGGGGGTTTAAACTATATTGAACAATTTTAAAAATACCCTAGGCGATTGGTTACGTACCATCTAGTCCTGTGATGGCGAACCTATGGCACACATGCCACAAGTGGCACGTGGAGCCATATCTGAGGGCACGCAAGGTGTTGCAACTGTGTCAGCTCCAACGCGCATGAGCGCCCTGGCAAGATGGATTTCAGCCTTCCAGAGGATGGGGGGAAGCCGTTTTTGCCCTCTCCAGGCTTCAGGAAAGCCCCTCCAGAGCCTGTGGATGGCGAAAAACAGAAACGAACTTCCGGTAGGCCTTTTGGGCCATTTTTTGCTCCTCCCCAGTCTTCAGAAGGCTTTCCTAAAGCCTGTGGATAGCACAAAAAGGCCCAACTGGCCTACTGAAAACCTGGAGGCTTCAGGGAGGCCTGCACGCATGCACGGGGGGAGGACACGGGGTTGTGCGCAGATGGCGCAAGAGGAGGGCATTGCATTATGGGTGCGGGCACGCACCTGCGGGCTATCACACGCATCCGCACCCTTTTGGCACCTGAGCAGAAAAACGTTCGCTATCACTGATCTAGTTAGTGTCTACACTCAGCTATTACATAGATTTTTTCCATGCCAATTTTAGAAGAAGCCAATAGCAATCCCATCTCTAAAGTACTTGGAAAAACAAATATGAGTGTGCTCTTGAAATCACCAAGACTTGAAGAAGATATTAATTCTTACTCTGCTGAATCTTCTTTTCTGGAGTTGCCAAGAGATTTGTATTCCAACCACATGATTGCCTAGGTTGCACATTTATCATTTTTCAGAAAACTGTAGATTTACGATATCAATTTTGTAGCTTAATGAGGGAGCTGAATTACTTGAGTTACTCATGAGCGTCAGGGAATAAATCTCAGGAAATCATGTGAGAAAATTCTCTTTGCCTAGTAGGTAAAGCTATGCTTGTCAAAATGGTGCAAGTCATTTATTTAGAAACAGATTCAAAATTCCCTCTTAGCTCTGGGAATGCTGAGGCTACAAATCAGTTAAGCTCTCCATTTCTCCAGAACG